>NC_056726.1:309603691-309886617 GCF_019279795.1 Protopterus annectens
GTGGGTTTTAATTTTGGTTTTTTTTTGGGTAAAATGGGGGGCTATTAAAATTTTTTCACAGTCTCTCTTATACATAGTTAAATTGGAAGGCAATATAGATAATGACAAAATAAGGATCTGAATATGCTTATAACTCCGATTATGGAATTATGGGAAAACTGAAAGCTTAAAAGGTAGAAATGGAGACAATGATAAAAACAATGTACATCCTAGTGATGGGCAGAGATCTGCATGTAAAGAAATGGTTTAAAAAATAAGGGTTGTTTTGTGAGTAGTTATCTGACCAGCCCTTAGGGTTTCATCACTGATGTACCATACAAGAGGACAGCGCATTATTTATCTGCATGGTTTGGAAAGTTTTATTAAAAAAAAGTCGATTGTGGATAGAAAAATACAGCAATCCAAAATAAAAAGAAGTTAACCGGTGGTTTTGCATTATCGTTTATTTTGTGAACCACAAAAACTATGAAACTCTATTGAAAGCCACGTCAGTAACTTTAAACCTTCAGTGATTTATCAGAAAAGGAAGTGTGTGAATGTATGGCACTTAGTGCAGAGGATTAAGTCTCTGAGTACTTAATGAGCCTGTTGTCAAGATTGCAAGGTTTGATTTCGTTGTACCTGCATTTGTTTAGTGATGACTTGAGCAAGTTACTGAGCCAGACAATGCTCATAGTACAGATGTGATGCAAATCTGTTTTAACAACTTTACATGTGGCAAAAACTCTGCCTTGAACTAACTAGACATACGCACACACATCCTCTTACTACAGGAGCATTTCTAAGCAGCAGTTATCAGAGATTCTCCCCAGTGCTCGAGATCAGAAATCCTTTCAAAGCACAAATGATGCTTAAATTCGAAGGGCTAAACAATGTTTAAATTAATTTCAGCAGCCAAGATGAGCAGATTCTAGCACAAAGTATTACACTCTTGTGCTGGTGTGCTTTGATTCGCTGCTACAACTTCCTGCCACTACTGTGGGCTTTATGTGGGAGGGTTGTGGAACCAGCTACTGTTTGCTTCAGTCTGTGGAACAGTTTTTTTTATTTTGCATTCTGCAGGTTGTGCTGTAGATGTGAATTAAATTTTGTTGGCTGGCCATGACGACTGTAAGGGGTATGGGTAGAAACTGCTCCTGCTTACATTCGTCCATTGAAAACATTTTTTTTTTTTAAATTTATCTTAATTCTGAGGGTCATACTGTATATGTGAGCGAGTCATTGTTTGGTAGGCCACGAGTCCCGGTAATCCCCCCAACTAAAGCTGTGAGCCCTGGGAGGCCACCCATAATCCACCACATTCTATTGCTTTATAATTTGATACCTGGAGTTTAATTTCTTTTTGTTGCAGTTTGACTGTTTTCAGACATTTTAGTGACAGGAGGCGGATTTAAATGTATATACATGTAGCTTAAGTTATTGTCTTAATTGTATTTTATGTGATTGAACCCAGCGCGAAGAAAATAGGGGATAACTGCATTAGTTGAAGTATAAAAATGAAATTTTCACTAAAATGGATTCTATTTAACGGCAAAAAATGTACAAGAAGAGAAATTACTAGATTCACAGGTGGCCAAATAAACCAAGCATTTACATTTTATGCTGCTGCTAATAAAACAATTGTAGCTACATGAACTTTCATTTTCATGTACATAAGTGGTAAAATATCTGAGATTTTTATTTATTTTTTTTTATTTTATTTAACATTTGTTTACTGGGAAAGTCCGATTTGGAATGAAGCCATTTTTCAACAGAGGCCTGGGGAGAAACGCTCCAGAAGGATGTCTTTGTAACGTGGGAGGAAACCAGAGTACCCGGGAAAAACCCATATGAACACAAGGAGGATTTGCAAACTCTGCACAGAAGGCACTCCAGCCAAGATTTGAACCGGGGAACCTCTTGCTGTGAGGCAACAAAGCCACCACTGTGCCATCCTAGAGATCTGAAAAAAGAGTTTTGCTTAAATGGGGTATTATTTGTAAAATTTACTTTAGACATGGAATTGTGTGAATGAGAAATACTGTGTATCAAACAAAGGCTTTTGCTAGTAATCTTTTGTTTCCAGTGTACGTGAATGTTTTATTTGCAAGTTGTTGCAGAAGAGTACAGCAAGGCATATTTACAAAAACAGTAAAGTCAATATTAAGCAGTAGAAGGGACACAGCTTTAAGTATGTACATTTCCAATGTGGCCGTTTTACTTAAGAGCTGCACATTATAGAACTTTAGTGCAAAGTTAATCAAAGGAACAAAAGACCCCACAACTGTATACACTTGGTGGTTCACATGATGGAGTTAGGTTCAGGTTTGCATTTTTTTAAATGGAAAATTTTTTTTAGTAAGATTTACTGAAAAACATTACCACTACTTTTAAAGTTTTGAACATGCAAAATGTATGATAGAATGTGATGCAGTATACAGCATATCCTGCACTGAGGGAGTTAAGGTCATATTTATCGAAAGGAAGGCAGTACTGTCCAGACTGGCATAAGTGTAATATCAGTATATCTTTTGAAACTTGTCATAAACGTTTATTAAATCAGCTGGCTTACACAAATAATGGAATTTGCTTGGAAAACGTTCATGACAAAAAGTGATGTTACTTGTGTGTGTCAGTTGGGTGTACTGCAAGACAAATGAAAGCTCAGAAGGGAGTGGCTCAGAATCCTGAAGGCATGCACTCAGAAGGTAGGCAGAAATAAAAATTTGTATGATTTAAATACTGAGCTCAAAGGGATGTGTGACTTTCATGTTAGTAGGAATTTTAAGGTTTTAATTAGTTTGGTTGTTTATAACATGGTGTGGATAAGTTGTAGTATCCTTGTACAGAGGGGACAGAACAAGAAATGACAAAAAGGTAATGAACCAAAGCCACTTTTGTCATTGTAAACACTGATTTATGTACATATCAATCCTTCTTTAAACTCCTTCCTCTTTTTTTAATGCTTGGAGTCAGGGTGTCTCATCAACAGGGATAATTGTTTAGAGCCAATGTTCACCCTACTGGGTGGCTGGCCCTACCATGGTTGTTCTTCCAAACCACACACATGCACTTACTTTCAAACCTGCAGCCAATGTAGTGTCCAGTCCACCTATTGTATGTATTTGGAAAGAAACTGGAGCACCTGAAGAAAATCCACTTGACCCCAAGGAGGGTAAGCAGACTCTGCACAGAAGGCACTCAAGACGCGAATCAAACTTGGAGAGCTTTTTGTTGAGGTGACAATGCTGCTTGCCGCATCATAGTGCCGCCCTATTTATGTACACAAACCAAGGGGAAATAGAGCTGTTTCTACATAAACTAGAACATGGTCAACTGTATAGTCTATTCTGTGGGGACAGACTTAATGTTAACAATTTTTTTAACATGGACTCCAATATAGTCATAAAATAAGTGAAATATTTATGCATTTGCATTCCACTTCTTCTTCTTCTTCTTCTTTCAGCTTTTCCTGGTTAGGGGTCACCACAGCGGATCACCTGTCCACTCATGATTGGCAGTGGAGTTTTACTGTGTCGAGTTGCCAGGCGCCCAACCTTCCACAGAAGGCGCGCACACACGCACTCGCACCTAGGGTCAATTTAGAGTGTCCAATGCATCTACAGCATGTCTTTGGGATGTGGGAGGAAACTGGAGCACCCGGAGGAAACCCACGCGACCACAGGGAGGACATGCAGACTCCGCACAGAAGGCACCCCCGCCGAGGATTGAACCGGAGAACCTCTTGCTGTTAGGCGACAATGTTAACTGCTGCACAACCATGGCTGCCCATGCATTTGCATTACACTATCCTCACCAGTTTAGGCTTAAACAATACAAAAATATATTCTGAGTGGTGAATCCTCATCAAAACCCCAAACAATGTTAGCTATCACAAAAGTATCAACATATTAGTGCAGTCCTCTTTTTACCAAACTGTGCTGACTAATGCATACTCTACCCCATAAATATCTACTTGTTAAAAAAAAAAAAGTGACAAACTTCTCACTGATGATCTGCACATTCACCGTTTTGTCATATCTTCTTACTCACAATTTTGTAGCACATTTATGTAAATATAAAAAATGTTATGGTTTTCCTATGACTATTGCCTGTACCTTTAATTTCATTTATTGCATTTGTTAACCAAGATGGTCCAATTGTGCAGAGCCCTTTTCCATGGGTGGTTGTGCAGAAAAGCTCCACACACACACTTTCAAAACGCAGCAGACTAGTGAGGTAGACAAATACATAAATAAGGGTATAATCACTTGTGTCCAAAATAAGCACAAGGTATTTCTAAAATATTACAGAAGGGGTGACAAAGCGGCACTCAGCATGCCATTTAAATTTATTATTTTATGTGTGTCTTTTTTTTTTTTTACCAGCAGATGAGCAATTGTTCAAAAGGAACAATGGAGGTAAGTAAACAGTCTTACAATGATCCCCTTATTGTGTGCAAGTCTTTAAGGTAGGGTTGATGAAAATTTCAGAGCTGGGTTTAAATGTTAGAGTATGAACAGAGCAAAGTGTAAGATAAATGAAGTTTTAATTTTTGGGTGAATATGTTGTGCTGATTTTCTACTCTTAGGTCAGGAGTATATGGAATTCCATACTTTAGCAAACTCAGCTGCATATAGGGAGTCACCCTGACAGTTTGATTTAGTTATAAGAAGGGTGCGTGCATCTAATCCTGTCTTGAGGTTGTATGTATGGGTTTTTGTAGTATAGACGCAGTTTCTAATAGGCTGAGTTATGACATGCTTTAGTTTCAGCCATTTTTTTATAGAGCCACACAGTTATTTCTGCTAGGGGTATATTAGATGTGAATGTGGCTATTTTGTTATAGGTTAGTTCAGCTTTTGGAGCTGTGTTTTTAGGGTGTTTGTTAGGATGGAGGACCCATGCAGAAGCCATGGAATGGGGAGAACGGTTTGGCCAGCAACTGATGGTCTTAAGTTGAATACAGCTTTGACTTGTACAACTTGCCTAGTTTTTGTCAAATTTAGAAGTGACAATGCATTTGTATTCAGTTATTCACCCCTATTAGTTTGGCATGAAGTTACCTGCTGTTTTGCGAGATTGAGATTTATCTTGGACCCAAGTGAATCTGCTTTGTTTTACTGAAATTTAGCAGATGATGAGTCAGTCATGTAAAATATATCACAATCAACCAGAAGAAAAAAATTAGAAGAGGTTAGAAAAGATTGGGAAGAGAGATTAGAAAGTTAATTTACAAAGGAACTGGGGAAGGACTTCCGTATGGCTCTCAGTATTGCAACAAAGTCCAGAAGGTTTAGGATTTTTGCAAGGAAGCGTTTACATAGGTATTTTTATAACCCAAGCAGACTTCAGAGAATCTTTCCTCTGGTGGATGGCAGATGGTGTGGTGCGATGGGAAAGAAAGGCAACTGTAAGCATTGTTTTTGGAAGTGTAACAAGTTGGCAGAGTTTAAAAAAACCCTGCAGAGTACTTTGTTACAAACTTTGAGACAGCAACTGATCGTAACTGTGGAAATGACATGGCAAGGCTTTACTAAGTTTAATGCTATTGACTCCCAAAAAATCAATTAATAGCAAATCAAAACCAAAATCTAAAACTGTAAATGAAGTATTGAATAATTGTAAATGGTGTACAAGAAATGGAGTTGGGTTCTTTTGAAAAGAGAATGACCAAACTGCATACAAATGGAATTTGTGGGAACAATGCATACAGAATAATGTTTAGGAGGAGTAGGAATGAAATGTAATGTTGGAGTGAATGACAATTATTAAAGGAAATCCTGTGTATTCTGTGTTACTAAAATAATAGAAATACATAGTAATGGATTTTTTTCTGTTACTGTATGCGTACCCATGTCACACAAATGATAAAATGTGTCCAGAACCATAGTTCTACATCTTATTACTATCCAAACACATACATGTATATGTTTTGATATTAGTGTTGTACTTTGGTTCCCGACACACCATTTCATTAAGTATTCTTAAGTCTGGATGGTTGCCTGTATTTGTCTTCAGTTGCTGGAGTTCACTGGATTTTAGGTCAAGTTTAATAAAGCTGTTTGAAAAAAAAAGAATATCATGAGGAACTAAAAGCTGCTGTCAAGGCTAGTAAGGCAAATTCTTTAGTTTAGGTTCCAAAGACACAGAAAATGTTGTCCTTTTTGTTTACATTAAAAAATGAAGGAATAACATCTAGCATTTCTGAGCTTACCCAAAATCACAGCACCCCTTCACACCCAGTAAATGTAATATGTAATACAAGACAGACTTAGTGCAAACTTTATGCCTGAAATAACTATATTAATTCCATGCATTCCTAACTCACTCACACCTCTTAACATAGAAAAGGAACACAATATTGAAGGTGCTCTTCAAGACCAAAATACTACTTGCTTGGGGCCTGATAGGTTGCCTGAATGCCAAATACAGCTTCAGACTTCCCTTGTGGAACCCCTACTTAAATTGCTTCACCTCAGCATGGCTAAAGGATTTGTCTCCAGAGTATGGAAAGCTACATTGGGTGCTGCCCACCTGCCATGGACACTGGAAACTGTAGGTTTTAGCCTGACTAGGCTTACTTGGAAAAGCCATGGGGTGTATCATATCTAATCTCGTAAACTATACTATCAAAAGTCTTGGGCTAAACCCACATTAGTTTGGCTTTTCCAAAGGGAAATCCTGCCTAATCTGTTAAGTCAACTGCTTTGAAATTATCACACAGGTTATACACAACTGTTATTCTGATGTCCTTCATGGATGCATCTGCAGTCATAACAACTGGGTTGTCCTGTCGTCAGGCAGCCCTTCGGTCAGCCGGATTCCAAAGTCTGGGTCCGGCTTCGGCTGATGTCGCACTTCACCCGACGTCATCTCTGCTGGTCTTCGGGTATAAAGGCATCAGCCGACGCCATTTTCCTCAGTCTTTCTTGCCGCATGGCTCAAGCAGAAGCTGTTCGCAAGTGCCGGTCGGTCAGATCCAGAGATTACTACTACCGAATACTACTTCGAAGACTTCTAAAAGCTAAGTACCCTGTTGGGGACTCTTTCTTGCCTCAGCCGATGTCAGAAAAAGTCAATAACTGTTTAACTTGTGGGAAACAAATACCTCATAAAGATTTCCACTCTTACTGTTTGCCTTGTTTAGGCCCAGACCACGACGTAGCAACCTGTTCGGCCTGTGCTTCCTTCAACCGACGAATGCTTAGGCATCGGTCGGAGTTTGCTGAACAGTTTTTCGGCTCAGATTTTGCGTACATTATGCCGTCGGATCCTCCGACTACCCAAATTGTTAAAAAGCGCAAAGAAAAAGACCGACACTCGCGGTTACAGCCGAAACCACGGTTAAGCAAACCGCGAGTGTCTCGGTTTCGGCCGAAACCGAGAAAACTGATCAAAATACAGCCGAATCAATGACTACTACTGAGGTTCCTGCTACTTTACTTGAATCAGCCTCAGAAATTTTACCTACAACTGTGGTTCCTAGTGACTTATCAGACACCATCCCTTTGGATGTCTCTACCCCAGCACGTGGTGCTGCTGGGCCTCCTGCAGCCATGTCTATTAAGGCCTTTGCCAGGGCTAAAGCAGCCAAATCTACTAAATCAGTGCCTGTTAAACCCCCCTCAACCAGGCCCACTTCTAGTTCACAAATGCTTACTCTGGCAGAAGATTTAATATCCTTAATTAGGGGATCTCAATCTCACCCAGACAGGGCCTCTCAGCCCCCAGAAAAGAGACCTAGAGCAGAGCCCCCCGAGCCTGTGTCCTCTGATTCTGCGGATGACTCAGATATTACAGACCTGCCAGAGGCTCCTTTTTCCAATTATGAAGACTCTGATGCTGAAGAATCCATTCCAGCTGCCTCTCCACCAGAGGAATTCTCCTTTGGGGAAACCTTACATGCCATGAGAGAACAATTCCAATGGCAGGAACAGGATTTCTCAGATTCCAGAAAAAGACTTAGAACTTTTCTGCACTTACCACAACATAGGCCCTTAGCTATACCTTCTGTCCTTTCTGTTGTGGACGATGCATTTAATGATGTCTGCACTGCACCTGATTCCTTACCTCCAGCCCCTGCCAAACCAGATAGATTTTACAGGGTGCCAGACACTCATCACCACCTATACAAGGCCCCACTTGCAGACCCGAAACTATATCCCAGGGGCCTAAGGCAGTAGCCTCGACCACAGCAAAAACCCTATTCCTTCTGAAAGGGAATCCAGGTCTTTAGACAGATGGGGCAAAAAGTTTACACCTCTGCTACTCTCTCAGCTAGAGCTTTAAACTGTCAGTTTCACATGATACAATACCAAGAGTTTATGCTTGATCAGTTAACTAAAAAGCTATCCTCTGATGACTCTATAGATAAGAAATATGTATTAGAAATGGTAAATAACATACAACAGGTTAGTAACCATTCTTTGAAATGTGGCTATGATGCACTGGAGGCTTCATTTAGATCAGCCATGACTGGCACAGTGATAAGAAGACATGCATGGTTGAAGGAACAGGTCTTACCGGATCATGTTAAAGCTAAGTTATTAGATGCTCCTATGGATAAGGCCAGTTTGTTTGGTACACCTGCCCAGCAGGTAATGAAGAAAATGGAAGAAAAGGCAAAATCTGTACAAACGGTTAAAGATTCCTTACAGGTTCAGCCCCCAAGGTTTAGCAGGAACTGGCCTGCCAAAAATTGGTCCTTTCCTGACTCCACAAGATCCCAAAGGGGCAGGAATAGACGTTCCAGAGGCAGAAATCAATCCAGAGGGGGTGCCTACAGAGGACGACAGTGGCAAGGTAATAACAGAGGCACAGACACAGCCACTACCACTGCAACAGGACAATCACAGTGACTTGACTCTAACTCTGCCTACCAGGCAACAAATAGCAGCACCATTAGGCAGAAAATTAGCCTTATTTTCGAAAAATTGGCACTATATCACAAAAGACAAGTGGATTTTGCAAACCATAGACCAAGGTTACCGGTTCCACTTCCACACTTTACCAGTCAAAAGAGGAATGCCAAACCTGCCTCCAAATCAAAAAATAGAAGCTCTACAGCAGATAATGCAATTAACAAAGATGAGAGCTGTGGAAAGAGTACCAATAACAGAACAGGGCAAAGGATTCTACTCCAGACTATTCCTAGTTCCAAGAAAAGAAAAAAGTTGGAGACCTATTCTCGACCTGTCCATCTTAAACACATACATCATTGTCCCAAAATTCAAAATGCTGACCCTACAGCAACTTCTTCCCATGCTGGGCAAGGAGTGTTGGCTGGTAACTCTAGATCTCAAGGAGGCATACCTGCATGTCCCCATTCGACCAAATTGCAGAAGATACCTCAGATTTCTTGCAGGATCAGAGCGCTATCAATTCTCAGCATTGCCCTTTGGCTTATCTACTGCGCCCAGAGTATTCACAAAATGCCTGGCATCAGTAATCGCCCACTGCAGACTACAGGGAATCCAAATTTATCCATACCTGGACGACTGCCTGCTACAAGCGGACAACAAAAGCAAGCTGACAACAGATTTACAAAGGGTCATTTACTTGCTACAAGCCCTGGGATACACAGTCAATTTACAAAAGTCAAGGCTGATACCATCCCAAACAAGGACATTCTTGGGCGGAGAATTGGCCACAGCAAAACAAATGGCATTCCTAACTGCAGAAAACAAAAGAACTCCCTCTTTACTTCTTGGCACTAACAAAACAGAACAAGCTAACAGCAAGAAAAGTTCTGCAGGCCTTGGGCTTCATGGCATCATGCATAATCTTGGTCCCACATGCCAGACTGCATATGAGAAAACTACAGTGGTACCTAAAGAATTTATGGTCCCAACACAGGCACAGCCTAGAAGCAGAAATACCACTAATCCCATGCCTAAAACAGGAGTTCCTATGGTGGGCTCAAGCATGCCAGTCAAACCCAGGCCTACCCTTTCACAACTTTCGAGCAAGCCAAACCATCACAACAGACGCCTCAGACCTAGGATGGGGGGCTCACATGCTGGACAAATGCGTACAGGGATTGTGGACTCAGGACCAGCTACACCTGCACATCAACCAAAAAGAAATGCTGGCAGTAAAACTGGCAATCCAAAAATTCAGACCATTTCTCAAAGAAGGCCATTTGATGATAAGGACAGACAACACCACAGTCATGTGGTACATCAACAAACAGGGAGGCACTCATTCATACCCCTATGCAGAATGACTTTGGACCTTTGGAACCTGGCACTCAGCTACAACATCCAGTTACAGGCAATATTTGTACCGGGAAAGGAGAACACTCTAGCAGACATGTTAAGCAGAACCACCTCGGATGCTCACGAATGGATGCTACACCCGGACATCTTCAAGACCATCACAAAGAAATGGGGAATGCCGCAGATAGATCTATTCGCTTCCCTCTCAATCACCAGCTCAAAAAATTCTGCACAAGGACATTCCACCCACTTGCATGGAAGGTGGATTCGCTCTCCTTCAGCTGGAAAGGTCTGACAGCATACGCATTCCCACCTCTTCCCTTGATGCACAAGGTATTACTAAAAATCAAGGAGGAACGTCCAAGGATAATCCTGATAGCTCCGAACTGGCCAAGACAACACTGGTACCCATTGCTGAGGAGCATGTCTCAGGACAAAATGTGGTCAATACCCCTGATGCCTTTGATGTTAACTCAGAACAACTACAGCATCATGCATCCAAACCTAAAAACTTTGCAACTGACTGCATGGATTATCACATAGCAGCAACTAATCCAGATCTTTCCCAAAGGGTTAAAGACATTATCCTTGAAGCCCGCAGACCTTCCACAAGAAGGAACTATGCAGGAAAATGGAAAAGGTTTGTCATTTGGAGTGCCGAAAGAGGAAAAGATGTGTCGAATACAGATATTGCTAACATTCTGGAGTATTTGGCAGAGCTTCTACATACAGGCCTGTCCTATTCCTCCATCAAGATACATGCATCAGCTATTTCAGCAGAATACAGCTTTGATCCACCTGTCTCTTCACATCCTCTACTCAGGCAGTTCCTCAGAGGGATCAAGAATGTAAAACCTCCTAGGAAACCACCATTGCCAGCTTGGGACTTGAACTTTGTGCTAGAAAAGTTGCCACTCCCTCCTTTTGAACCAGCAGCAACAGCAGACCTACAGCACCTATCATGGAAAACTGCTTTCCTACTGGCAATAACCTCAGCAAGGAGGGTTTCTGAACTTCAGGCCCTAATGGCAGTACAACCCTTCCTAATCTTCCACCAAGATAGTGTCCATGAGAACTAATCCTACATTTATGCCTAAGGTGGTATCCAGAGTGTCTTTAAACCAGGCAATCCACCTACCTACCTTCTTCCCCAACCCACAAAACAGAGGGGAAAGAATGCTGCATACCTTGGATGTACATAGACAGCTACGCTACTACCTGGACAGAACCAAAAGTAACAGAAAAACTGACCAGCTTTTTGTAGCCTATGCAACAGGAAGGGAAGGAAAAGCAATTTCCAAACAGACAATCTCTAAATGGATAGGAAATTGCATACGATTCTGTTACTCCTTCCATGGAAAACCAATTCCACAGAACATAAGGCCTCATTCTACAAGGGCAACAGCCACTACCACAGCCTTCTTATGAGGAGTGGCAACCAAGGACATTATTGAGGCGGCTACTTGGACCTCCGTGCATACATTTGCCAAGCATTATAATTTACCTCTGTATTCCAGATCCCGAGCAGAGTTTACCACTGCTGTACTGCAAGGGATCCTAACCACACCATAATTTCTTCTTCCTCCTCCCCTAGTTGGCTATGGTATTCTATCCAGTTGTTATGACTGCAGATGCATCCATGAAGGACATAGTACAGTTTTGTACCTACCATAAATGTAGATGTCCGAACTGGATAGCATCTGCAGTCAGGATTACCCTCCCTCCTTCCCCTCTGTGGTACTCCTAGGGTATTTACCCTCCTAATAGCTAGCTGGTGGGGGGAGTCTCTTATGGTGTATTTGTTTGTATATATGTACATACATGCTTATTTCTTGTGTTTGCCTTCTATCTTTTTGGAAACATTGGCATTTATCCAAAATTTAGCCTTCCAAGAGGGCAACTGGCATCTGGGGCAAGAAACACTGAGGAAAATGATGTCGGCTGATGCCTTTATACCCGAAGACCAGCAGAGATGACGTCGGGTGAAGTGCGACATCAGCCGAAGCCGGACCCAGACTTTGGAATCCGGCCGACCGAAGGGCTGCCTGACGACAGGACAACCCAGTTGTTATGACTGCAGATGCTATCCAGTTCGGACATCTACATTTATGGTAGGTACAAAACTGTACTTTCACACAGCTTATTTGGTTTAGGCCAAAACATTCCATTGTACCCCATGCTAGCATTATTAAAAAGCTAAGTGACTTAAAAGTGGATCCATATATATGAGAGAGAGAGAAAGACAGCTGCCTGAAAGATCAAACCTATGTAGTTAAGATGGCATCCACTTCAATAGAAAGTATTCAGGCAACTAGTGATGTGTCCCAGAGCTTAGTACAGGGACACCTCCTTTTCAGCATCTACTATAATCTCCAGACCACAAATCACAACTTTGTTTGACAGTAGGCTGGGCATTATTGTAAAATCTCCCTCTGAAACCTATTAATTACAGGAGGCAATAACACTAGTAAACAAGCAGTGTACTGGAAAAGTTACAATTAAATGTGCAAATGTGTAGTACTATCACATTTGGTAAACTTTTCTTCTGTGTACAGCATTGCCAATACCCCAATCTAAAATGATGTCGGGAATCTTGGAACCTGGGTCAGTATTTCCCTCTCCTTTGACCATCATGTAACAAAAGTCATCAGGAAATTCTATTTATTAGAACTAATATCCAAATGCATACCATCCAGGTCAAAAGAATTATTCTAGTTATTAAGCACAACACCCTGTTCAGGATGTACCATTCTAGATATTAAGCAACTGGAAAGGCACCAGTGGTTCATAACCAAGAAGACTGTTGGCTTAAAGTCCCTGAGTTAAAAGCAAAGGTTTGAGGTATTGTCCATTTACTTAGTTTTGTAGGTTCTTGCAGGGTGATCTAAGTCTTGCATCCTGTGCAGTTAGGGTCCATAGCCTCTCTGATTTCCTAAATCTTTGTAGGTCAAGTAGTTCCACTAATATGATCTACAGGGGCTTAAATCTCCTGGCAGAAAAATAGAATGTACTGAAGAGCCCAATTTATTTCCCAATGTCTACCTTGCCTTTGGAATAGACTCCCCTTTCATGTGAAATAGTGACACCATAGCCAGTGGCAGGTTGCAAACCACTGCCCTCCTTCTGTTAATGCACTTTTTTGGGATACCATGCATAAATACACACACTCATTTGGATTTTAAATATTGCTCTTATATACTTAGAAAGTTGTTAGAGTAACTGTTTCCCTATTAACATACATCCTCTAAAGGATATGAAAGGAAGTCAGAAATGCAAATGTTCGTCATACTGATTGCAAATTTGCCAGAAAATTACACATTTTATGATGAACTACAAATGAATCCAGTCAAAATAATTCTAGAAAATAAGAGCCAAGAGATAGCTACACAATTTCAACTTTTACAGAACTAGCCACAAATGTCCCTACATTGGTATCTATAACTCCACAAGAAAAAGAAATACTACTAGGAGATGTCTATCAATTGGTTGGACATGACCCTTTAGCTTCACTATATTCAATATGAACTTGTATGGTTTTAAAATAATTAATAGTCTCAAACATTATAATAAGCCACCAGGCACAAAATTCCTTATTAGACTAAATCTTACTATCAGACCCTAATAAATTCACAACCAAGGGTACAATGTCAGACTGTCATTGATCATCTCACACATCCACTTAAACATCACGTTTATAAGTCAACAAGCAACCTGTCCATGTTTAACCCAGAAGTATTCATTACTACCCTATGAGCTATTAACTTGGAACATTCTAAACAACCCTCCCCTTAGATGATGCTGTAAATGAATTCAGTAGAACCTTCCTAAACATTCTAAATTTCCTTGCACTTCCTGAAAGGAAGAGACTAAAAACAAATTATGTAATGTGGCTATCTGAAAAGAGTAGAATGCTAATGCAGGATACAGAAAGTGTGGAAAGAATGGCTAAAATATAAGGCACCACAATATCTCAAACTTCAGAATATTCTAGAACCGTACTAAAAAAAATAAATGAAGGCAAAATCCCATACTATAACAATATTCAGACCAGTAGTAAACACAACACTAAACAATTCTGGTCAGCCATATAAAGAAATCTTACATACCAGCAAAAACAAAAATTCAACCCCACCTCCTCTCCCAGTAACTCACGACTCGAAACTGCAAAAGAATTCAGTTCATTCCATTGATAGTATAGTGTCATCCTAACACTGCCAAAAACAGCCTTTGCCCACATCTTGTATAGATGTACTCTTAACCTCAAACCATCCTCTACTTCAACTGATGACCTTCCAAGCGACTGCCTTAAAATAGCAGCCAATTACATTACCTTTCCTTATACGTAGGTTAATCCAGGAATCCCACATTTCCTCACTGGAAAAAAAAACACACATTATCCCTCTACACAGTGATGTTTTTTGAATTTCCTCTTGACTTCAGACCTATAGTAATCTTAACCCCCTCTCCAAAATACTTGAAAATGTATTCAAAACAATTGTTAATCTCCTGTAGGAAGTACTCCTGTCCCCCACACAACATGGCTTTTGTCATTCCCATGGTGCTAATACTGCTCTTCTAACATTTATAGATGCTATCAAAAGATCTAGAGATAATGGCAAACTACTTCTTCTTTCAGCTTTTTCCCAGTTAGGTGTCGCCACAGAGGATCACCTGTCCGCTCATGATTGGCAGTGGAATTTTACGGTGTTGAGTTGCCAGCCTGGCGCCCAACCTTCCACAGAAGGCACACACACACACACACACATATCTAGGTTCAATTTAGAGTGTCCAATCCACCTACAACATGTCTTTGGGATGTGGGGGAAACCAGAGCATCCGGAGGAAACCCATGTGACCACAGGGAGACAGACTCTGCACAGAAGGTAGCCCAGCCAAGGATCGAACCAGGGAACCTCTTGCTGTGAGGTTACAACGCTAACCACTGCACCACAGTGGCCACCTGTAATGGCAAACGAGTCTCTTTATTTCTGGACTTGTCCAATGTCTTTGACATTTTGTCACAGGAAACTTCTACTACAGTTGTCCTCAAGTCTCTTAGCCCACACTTCTATGGTTCAAAAGCAAAGTTGAGGGGCATGATTAAATAGGTTTGGTGCGATGTGTGGAGTGTGTAGGGAAGAAGTATGGATAGCTAGTTGGGACAGAGATGGAGAGATGTTGAGAGCTATTAGAGTCATGTTAGGATGAGAAATGGCCCAGTAGCAGGAGAACAAGAGGATAAGCTGAAGAGGGTATCTGTAATTTACAGTTGGGAGGTAGTAGAGAAGTAGGTTTCAACAAGGAAAAAGAAGTTGCAGGGCAGAAGGAATTTAGTGGGGGTGGAGTTTGAAAACTGATGAAGGGTTGGTTGGAAAACAGTATTTTCTGTGAAGGGTTGGCTGGAAAGCAGTATTTTCTGTGAAGGGTTGGTTGGAAAGCAGTATTTTCTGTGAAGGAAGAGAGTTAAGTTGTCGTAGTATCGTCTCTGTAATATAAGAATGTAAGGAACCAGGGGTTTAAAAAGCTAGGGTATGAGAATGTAGTTAAAATAAGAAGTGAAATTTTTTTTAGATACGATGTAGACTAGATAGGTGCTGTGACTGTGAATATGGTGCAAAGCAGTATGGGAGAGAGGTAGTTAGGAATGATGGTAAAAGATTAAATGGAATTTGGGAATTGGTTGCAAAGAAACAGGAATGTTACTGGTTTTAATGAATTAGGCCCACTGACAATACAGTTCTTTTAATGGGTGACCTGGAATAATGATTGGTTAAGTAACTTGATCAAGGTCACACAGTAGACAAATAAGGGCTGAGGGTATCGAACCAGGTACCAGAGAAACTCCAGCTCACAACTTTAATGTCTGCAACAGCTGCTAGATAGTTTGACCTGAATGGCCCTATATGTAATTTTATATGATATGCAGCTTTAAGAACATAGTGTCAGTACAGTAACAATTGTTTGTAACAAGTTAAAACAAAAGTATCAAGTACCTTAGGGTTAACATACAATTATGGAAGTTCATGAGCAACCAGAGCCTGTAGAAAACACGCACAGATCCAGTATTAACAGTTACTGTGCAATTTGCTTAAATTCTTTTACCTGAAGACTCAACCACGTGCAGTTTTCAGCAATTAAAAAAAATGCTGGATGTAAATTCACAAAAGAAAGACACACTTGGCATGAACAGAGAGAACACCAACCCCCTCCAAACCTCTCTAGCAAAGTAATTACAAACACCAAGAAAGTGGAGCTGTCCTCGGAGACTTCACCTCCTCAGTCATTATCCCCTTTTCCCCATGGGTAAATCTCTCACAGCCCTCAGTCCAACATTCAAACCATTTCTACCTTTTCTATATACTTTTTTTTATATCAAAACTCCCAACCAAGATACCAATTAAGTGAGATTCACTTCACAGTTCTAAAAATATCCCTTAATACATAACCAAGCCTCTTAACAAGTTTTCAGCCTCTCCTCTTTGAATATAATTCACAGTGAATGAAAATAAGCTGTTATTTTACCCCATGCCTGCAGCATCTGATGATGGCTTGCCAGAATACTATCTCTCCGTTACTATTCTCTTCTGTAGTTTGAATATTTGAATAGTCCTATACAAACGTATTTTCTTACAAGATTACATTTTGTACAGCTCATAACATTTGTCCTAACTTCAATTCCATGACGGCACTATTTCAGGCTACTGATTACATTTGAAATGTAAATAAAAGCCTGTTCACAGTTGTCATTTCTCAAAAAGCTAGTTGTCCTGCATCTCTGACCAGTATAGCTATAACGTGCTTTAACTTGTACGTTATTGTGTCTGGTACAGATCCCACACCTTTTGTCCAAAACTTCAAGATATTGTCCTCCACTCCTTTTTTTGGTTGGGTAAGGCATCTTCTGCAGTGATCCATATCTGAATCTCATCTGTAATAGCTTTATGCATTTTAACTGATTTTCTGGTCTCAGTGCTCCAAAACTGGAACATTTGTATTTGTCATTTAGCTAAAACCTATTAATCAGTATTTAAGTTAACGTTTCTAAAGTTACTTTTAGCTCCTTCAAAATTTCTTCATATGTTTTAATAGTCATAAAATCCACAAACTAAGAGTGCTGTTGTCAAACATCAAAGACTAAAGCAGTGCTAATTTTATGAAATTTAACTGAATCTTGACTCAGTAGTATCCATTCCTATCCCAAATTTTAGAAGCCCAAAACATATGGAGAAGTTAAGGAAGGAGAAATGCTTCATTGCTCACTTCAAACCTTCATTTTGTTCTTTTTAAAAATTGTCCATACACAGCTGATCTCAACTAACTTCTCAGACACATGGTTGCTGCAAATCTTCTCCCATATGATGCATTGTAATATCCCTTTCTTCTATTCTGATTTAGCACTGCTCCTTGCAGCCTTTCTAACTAATAGTTTTCTGTTTGTTTCATGATGTGCAAAATGTATCCTTGTATGCCGCCTCCTCTGTGCATCCTATTTCTGATTCTGTACACTTAAGAATTTTTCTCAGTAATGTTTTGCTAGTAATGTTTAATCCCCCTTCAGCAGTTTTTCTCTCTTATAATCATTCATACTTGTTCTTCTTTATGCCCTGCTGTTTCCAGCCATTTTATTGCTACTTCGTCTACACAATTTATGTAGTACTTCTAAACCTTTATACCATCTCTCATCTCTGTTCTGCCTTTTGGCATTTTGAGCTGTTCTCTTTCCATTGTATTTTACTAAATAGCCTCTTAACTCATTCAAACGTATTTGTCATTTCATTTTCTTCCCTTGTAATTTCTGACATCAGACACCTTTTTTTACTGTCCTCGTCTCTAAACCTTTTATAAAGATGCTTACTATTTCCACCATTCTACTAATATTTTTGCTTTTACCTTTTTGTTCCTTAATCATCAGCCTAAAAATTTCAGCTTTTTAGCTTTGATTTCATATTATATTGTTTGCTGTTTTATATTTTTCTTTATTCACTCCCAAAGGCTCCATTATAGTGTTCCTTTTCTGCACATTTTTGTTCCTTTGTTAAGCACCTTTATTACGTTACCACTTGTGGCACAGGCACACATGCATTTAAAAAAATAAAATATTAACATTTTTTCATTTATATACATTTTCTTTCTTTACAATTCTCATTCCTTCCTTCCCTGAAACTCTTAGCGTAGTCTCCAAAGATGTCATTCAAGCCTACTATGATTACTCTGTAATAATTTATGTTGCTTTTGTTTTCCACATCTTTAAATGTATAATCTAGAGTTGCCACTGGCTTCCACTTCAGAGTTTCTTCACTATAGTAATCTATTCTACATCTTTCAAAAATGTCCTTTCCTTTTTAAGCATAAATGCCTTTTGTTATTTTGTCTGTTTAATCTTTGGACAATTAAAATCTTCACCATAAATTATAAATCCCTGCCTTTGTAGAATGGTTTCCAGTACTTTTTTTTGGGTGGGTGGGGTATTTTAATATTTTACTTAGTTGATCAAGCATATGTTACTGGGCAAGGCACGTTTTCAGTGGTGGGTAGGGGAGAAAAGTTTCATATAATTGTATATAAACAACTTCTATTCAAAAAAAAAAAAAATAAGGTCAAATAGAAGTCAAAACAGACAAGTTCTAATGGAAGCAGTCCAGGTATAGTATAATACAGCACAGGTGTATTATAATACAGTGCAAGTAAATCAGAAAGTAGCTACAAAACAGTTTAACAGTCTTGATACAGCTGTGTAGGCATGTCTATTAGTGTAACAGAACAGAAAAAAGAATAATACAGGCAATGATGAGTTCATATGAGAATGTGTACAAATTCAGTTAAGCTGAGAATTAAGTTGGTTCTGAAATAATATACTGCTTCGAGTTAGGAGTAGGTTACTCAAAAAATTGGAAACCTTTAACCAGCTACAAGTAGTAAAGGAATGGATCCCTCACTACATACCAACTGACTTGAGCATAAATACCTGTTCATCTCTGAAGGAGCCAGAAAGTGGGGACTAGGAAGGAGCGGCTTTCTTTTCTTTACTGGCTCACTGTGAGGAGGAGGAATTTCTGCCCCTGATAGGATATGCCCCCAGTGCTGGGGAAGGTGCCCAAATTGTAAAACAGATGGTCTATAGCATTTTGGCATTGAGTGGTGGACTGGAAGTAAACAAAAGTTATTTACTCACCATAACTATGCATCTGTGTTCTGTTTTCGTGCTTCCTCAACCAATGGGTCTCTGATTCAACATTGGCCATGTCTAAAGACTTGGCTCCATAGCTCGAGCTCTTCCTCTTAACCACAATACTCCCTTCTAACAAAAATTACCTCATGCCCTCCCTTCAGCCTACACACAATCTACAGCAGCTAAAAAGTGCAAAAAATAGTGAAAAATTGTTACAGCATGCCAGTAAAAACTGCATGAAGAAAGAGGAAAGAGCTGGAGCTCATCAACAATCAGGCTATATAACACTCCTCAGGGTGAACTAGGAGACCAGAAAATAAAAGTTTTAAGTAGGAATGGGATTGGAAGGTGGGAGGTTGAGGAAGGACAAAACAGACAACACAGATGCATAGTTTTGGTGAGTACATAACTTTTGTATCTGACATCTTTTTTTTTTAATCCATTTCTCAACTGATGGGGCAGAGTCCCCAGCTAGAGAAACCCCAGGGTGTTCCTCAGTACTGTGGAAGGGTTGGCATAATAGTTGGCCTTACCCTTATGGTCACAAGGTGCAGGATTTGATTCTGGTCACTGGTTATCAGCTAGGCCTGTAAAGGTTTGCAGACTTAATTGCCCACTACTTGACTATAACCTATAACTCACGGAAGGATATTCTGGAGTACAATGTAGTGAAATGCTGCTCTATATTTATTTAGCTAGAATGTTCAATTTGTAGTGAGCAATAAAGGTATGAGTGTTAGACCAAGTGGTAGCTCCACAAATGTAATCTATAGAATCTGTAGACCAAAAGGCAGAGAATGCGACCACAGCTCTAGTGAATGAACCTTTAGAAGGCTTAGGAAGTATCAATCCATTTTTCTTATAGACAAAAGAAATGCAATCAATGAGTCACTTGGCTAAAGTCACCTTTGAGACAGATTTATCCAGTTTGACCTTGGAAAAGGAAATACAATTGGCCTGATTTTCTGAAATCCTTCGTTCTGTGGATATAGAATCGAAGTTACCTATACAGATGTAAAAGACGCAACATGCATTTTTTTTGTTGGAAAAATTTGGAAACAAAACAGGGAGGTTGATGGATTGATTCATAGCTATTTCTGAAGACACCTTAAGTACAAAGGAAGGATAAGTGTGGTGAGACACCCTGTCCTTGTGAAAAATTGGATATGGTTGCTTAGAAGAGAGGGCCTGGAGTTCTGATACTCATCTGGCCAATGTGATTGCAACCAGCTGGTTCAAATGGGGGTCAAGTCAGGGCTTGAAGAATATTTAAATCCCAGGGTAGAGTATGCTCATTAATTGGGGGGGGGGGGGGCAGGGGCAGAGTAAAAAGATACCTTTAGGAAAATCCTTGCATAACATTAAGCCAAAGAGGAATGATTATGACCTAAATGAAAATTTGAGATGGCTGCAAAGAGAACCTTTACAGTAGAGTAACTAGTACCACTGTGAAATATGGAAGCAAGAAAATCTAAAATAGCTGAAATGGGTACCAAAAAGGGGTCTAATTTACACTGGACAGCCCTAAGGGTGAATCTTTTACATTTACTCTTGTACACCTTTCTAGTATAATCCTTCTTACAGGATATGAGGATCCTTGACTGGAGAGGAAGACCCGGAGAGGCTTAGCCATCACTGGATGTAGAGAAACCATGTTATTAATTTGATGGCCCAAATGTCTGGGTGAGTTATTCCGGATGGGTGCAAAAGGAGATCATGGTTTGGATCCAACACACAAGGAGGGTGCACCAGATGAGGCCACAGGAAGGGGAACCATACTTGATAAGGCCAGAATGGAGCAGTGGGGATTACTTTCCCTTCCGGTAAGATGCTTTCTGTAGAAATTTGTGAATCGGAGGGTAGGAGGAAAAGCATACAGGATCCTAGGGAGCCAATCTTGGACTAGTCTCTTGGTGACTCTCAATCTGGAGGGAAAAGGGAGTACCTGCTGCACTTGGAGTTTAGAGGGGAAGAAAAGACATTGCAGCATGGTTGGCCCCATTGACAAAAAATCATTTCCACCACCACGTGGTTGAGAGACCACTCATGATGAAGTAAGATGGATCTGCTCAATTTGTCTGCTAATATTTTGGACTTCTCCAGAATGTGCATTGCCAAAAGAAGGCAGCCAGAAGGATCACCCACTCCCAGACTGTCATCTCTTGTCAACATAGGGGATATGATCTTGATGTTCATGTTTCACTGTTGCAGTCATTACATTTGGGTAATCTCCTGGCAGGTTGCCCTCAGCTGGTCTGAATAACAAAGTCTTGGGTCCTGCTTCGGTTGCTGTCACTTCTTCCATGACATCAGGGGTATAAAACATGCAGCCGATGCCATTTTAATCAGTCTTTCTTGCCGCACGGTGCCCGAAGCAGAAGCATTTTGCAAGTGCCGGTCGGTCAACCCCTGAAATTTTCATTTTCGAGTTTCAGAACCGAAGTCTTCAACCTAAAGCTAAGTACCCCATTGGGGAAACTTTTTCTTGCTCCTTACCAATGTCAGTAAAAGTTAATAATTGTATTACTTGTGGGAAGCAAATACCTCATAAGGACTTTCATTCGTACAGTATTCCTTGCCTAGGCCCTGACCACAATGTGCCTTGCTGTCAGTTTTGTGCTAAATTTAACCAATACACTATTAAGCGCCGATATATTTTTGCATCTCATTATTTTGGTTCAAGGTTTAGCTATCCAGAAATGTCTTTGGTTAGCAATCCGACTACCGGAATACGCAAAAAAATGCAAAGAAAGACAGAAGACAGACTGTCGGTCCAAAACCGACAATGAAGCTTCTCCTAAGCCAGTCGCCGGTTCGCCAGTACTCAGTGAGGCGCTTTCGCAGCCCCTGATGCCCGCTACTTTTGTTTTGCAGGCCTCTACCGTGACCCATTTGGAGTCCGGTATACCACAAGACACTTCAAGTATTGAACCCGCGGATGTGTCTCCCTTAGATGGGTCCGGAGCTGCTGAGCAGGCACCATCAGCTTCTGAGGGTGTTTTCAGGCATAGAGATTTGTATATTAAACCAATGCCATCATCAAAAACAAGGCCAAAATCAACTTCTATGGCTAAAAAACCGACGCATGGGCCACATGTTCAGGCCCCTATGCCTAAAAAACAAATTATCAAAATGGCAGATGATTTAATTACCTGGATCAGGGGTTCCCAACCCCCTCCTGCTAAGAGGCCTAGACAAGGCACTGATTATGAATCTTCAGATCAGGTTTCCATTTCTTCTGATTCCTCTTCTGATCAGGAACTTTCTATTCCACCTTATAAGGATTCTGATGCAGAAGAATCCATTCCTTCTGCTTCCCCTCTTGAGGATTTTTCTTTTGGAGAAACTTTGCATACTTTGAGTCAGGATTTTTCAGAATCCAAAAAGAGGCTTAGGGATTTCCTCCTTCCTCAGCATAGGCCTTTGGCTATACCTCCTGTTTTAGACATTGTTGATGATGATTTCTCAGAATCCAGCATGGCTCCTGATTCACTGCCTCCGGCTCCTAGTAAGCCAGACAGATATTACAGGGTTCCTGATTATCACAAGTTTCTTTTTAAAAACCCTACTGCTGATCCTGAAACAATTTCTCAGGGTCCCAAGGGTGTTAAGGCTTCTACTGCTAAAAATCCTACCCCTTCTGATAGAGACTGCAGGGCGCTGGATAGATGGGGTAAGAAGGCTTACACGTCTGCAACCCTATCAGGGCTTTAAACTGTCAATTTCATATGCTTAAATAGCAGCATGTCATGGGCTTACTGAAACAGAATGTTATGTTGATTTCTGATTGTGTGGAAAATAGTTACAGGATTTATTGCACTCAGGTGAACAAGTTGAAAAGCATACTTTGCAATGTGGTTTTGATTCCTTGGAGGCCTCTTGCAGGGCAGCCGTAACTGGATCTGTGATAAGAAGGCGTGCTTGGCTCAAGGAGCAAAATTTGCCTGATCATGTTAAAGCGAAATTGTTGGATGCACCTCTATAACAGGATAGTCTATTTGGTAATAAGGCAGAAGAAGTTTTGAAAAAGATGGAAGACAAAGCTAAATCTATGCATACTGTAAAAGATTTCCTACAAGTGCAGCCACCCAGGTTCAGTAGGCACTGTCCTACTACGAATTGGTCCTTTCCAGTACCCACCAGAGCCACCCAGGCCAAACCCAGACATTCCAAAGGCTCCAGGTTTCAGTCACAAGGAGCTTACAGAACAAAACAATGGGGTGCCTCCACCTCCAAATCTGGAAGTAGCAAGGCCCCTCCCTACGGTAAACAGTCTCAATGACTTTTCTCTGCCACTTCCAAGAAGTTATCTTTTACTAGAACTTCATGCACAAAATTGGCATCTAATTACCCAGGACAAGCGGGTTTTAAATACAGTATCCCAGGGATAAAGATTTCATTTCCACACATTGCCAATTCTCCAAGTCAGTGGGCAGAGGCCCAGAAACAAGTGATGTCCCCCATGGATATGGGGACTATTCAACCAGTACCAGAAAGGGAAAAAGGACAAGGTTTCTATTCGAGACTTTTCCTGGTACCCAGAAAAGACAAATCATGGCGTCCAATTCTGGACTTATCCATTCTAAATACTTTTCTGGACATTCCAAAATTCAAGCTGCTGACTCTACAACAGGTATTGCCTATGCTGGGCAAGGATTCCTGGTTGGTAACTCTAGACTTAAGAGGCTTACCTGCATATCCCAATCAGGGAATCTTGCAGAAGATACCTCCGCTTCAAAGCAGGCTATTTGCATTACCAGTTCTCTGCACTGCCCTTTGGCTTATCTACTGCACCCAGGGTCTTCACAAAGTGCCGGGCACCAGTAATTGCATCCTGCAGACAAAGAAACATTCAAATTTATCTGGACGATTGTCCTTGTTTTCTGCCTGAATTAGACACTCTTCTTCAGCATCTGGCATTTGTAGAAACGCTTCTAACATGCCTAGGGTACACCATCAATGAAAAGAAATCACAACTGGTACCCTCTCAAATTACATTCCTGGGTGCAAGCTTGAATACAACTGCCCAGATGGCTTACCTCACGCCAGACAAACAAATTCAATTGATGTCATTCTTCAAACAAGTGTCTACAAAAACCCAGTTATCTGCAAGACAGATTCTGCAGGCCTTGGGGTTCATGGCTTCCTGCATTCTACTAATTCCATGTGCAAGACTGCATATGAGGAAACTTCAATGGTACTTAAAAAGCTTATGGGGTCAACATTGTCACAGCCTGGAAACAATGATTCCTATCATTCCTTGCCTGCAACATGAGTTCCTATGGTGGACAGAGGCCTGTCACCAAAACAAGGGACTGTCATTCATTCCACCCCCTGCCACCCAAACCCTGACTACAGATGCATCAGAGTATGCTTGGGGGTCCATCTGGCAAGGAGATGCATTCAGGGCGAATGGAGCCCAATTCAAATGCACCTCCATATCAACCAGAAAGAAATGCTAGCTGTACAGAATGCTCTGACAGCCTTCAAGGACTTTCTTCATCCAGGACAACTACTGATAAAGACGGACAACACCACAGTTATGTGGTATATAAACAAGCTGGGGGGGGGTACCCACTCCTACCCCTTTTTTAGACTATCCATGGCTTTGTGGAACACGGCCTTGACTTACCAAATATATCTACAAGTTCAATTCCTGCCAGGAAGGCAAAATACTCTGGCAGACTGACTAAGCAGAAATCTTATGGACCCACACGAATGGAAACTGGATCCACAAATCTTTGGTATGTTGAGACAGAGACGGGGGAGCCCAGACTTAAATCTTTTTGCCTCTCCCCAAAATTATTAGTTGGACAAATTCTGCACAAGAATTCATTGCAAAAAGCTTGGAAAGTGGATGCTCTATCCTTCAGCTGGAAAAACCCATCGGTCTATGCCTTTCCCCCTCTGCTTCTGCTCTCCAAGGTTTTACTAAAAGTCAGACAGGAAAAACACAAAAATGATTCTGATTGCTCCAGACTAGCCTCACCAACACTGGTACCCCCTCCTACGCAATATGTCACACCTACCTCCGTGGCACCTGCCTCACACCTTGTCTACTGTCTCTGCAGAACTATCAAATTCTGCACACTCAGCTCCAAACTCTGAATCTTGCAGCATGGCTAATCAACTAATTTCACCAGTCACATCCCTCAGTAAACCTGTGATAGATGTCATCTTGGAGGCTAGAAGGCTTAGTACTAGAAAATCTTATGCTGATAAATGGAAAATATTCTTTGCCTGGAACCAAGCACAGGGAATAAACTAGCAATGCCCAAGATTCCTCAGATTCTGCAATATTTAATGGAGATGCTTCATAAGGGCCTATCCTTTTCTTCCATAAAGATCCATGCCTCTGCCATTTTGGCTCATTACAACACAGAGCCCCCTCTCTTTTCTCATCCCCTGCTAAAGCAGTACCTCAGAGGGGCCAAAAATTTGAGACCTCCCAGGAGAGCACCAACTCCGGCATGGGACCTTAATTTTGTGCTGGAAAAACTCACCCTACCTCCTTTTGAACCAGCTGCTACTGCAGACATAAAATTTCTCTTTTGGAAGACAGCTTTTCTTTTAGCAGTCACTTCCGCTAGAAGGATTTCAGAACTACAGGCTCCCATGGCTGTGGAGCCTTTCATTATCTTTTATCCGGACAGGGTGGCCCTCAGGACCAATCCATCCTTTATGCCTAAGGTGGTATCCGATGTGGCTCTTAATCAGACCATTCATCTGCCAACTTTTTCCCAAATCCACAGAACAAGGGGGAGCGGATTCTGCATTCTTTGGATGTACACAGGCAACTAAGATTCTATTTAAACAGGACAAAATCTCTAAGAAAATCTGAGCAACTACTGGTGGCATTTTCTGCAAGGGCAGAGGGGAAGGCTATTTCAAAGCAGACTATTTCAAAATGGATAAGCCATTTTATTCGTTTCTGCTACATGCACCATGGTAAACCTGTCCCCAAGGGGATCAGATCCCATTCCACCAGGGCTGCATCTACTTCTGCAGCCTTTCTCAGAGGGGTTCCTAACAGAGACATTTTAGGAGCTGCCACCTGGAGCTTAGTTCATACATTCACCAAACATTACCATTTACCTCTCTTTTCTAAATCCAGGGCAGGCTTTGCCACTGCTGTCCTGCAGGGCCTTATAGCTGCGCCTAATGCTGTATAATTCCATCCTCCCAACCATAGCTTTGGGATTCTACTAAAATGTAATGACTGCAACAGTGAAACACGAAGAACATAGTACAGTTGTGTACACTTACCATAAATGTAGATGTTCGAGTGTATTCACTGTTTCAGTCCTGGTTACCCACCCTGCCAGCCCCATATTTCTCTCTTATTATACCTCTTCTTTCTCTTACTATGCTCAAAAGCCCTTTTGGTGTATTTGCTTTTAGTTGAAGGTACAATTTTGTGTTCTAATTTACATACATTATAGATATATATATAGAGATATATATATATATATATATATATATATATATATATATTATTATTATTATTATTTGCTCCCCATTTGGGGGGCACCTGACATCTGGGGCAAGAAAAACTGATTAAAATGGCATCGGCTGCATGTTTTATACCCCTGATGACCTGACGTCATGGAAGAAGAGACAGCAACCGATGCAGGACCTTAGACTTTGTTATTCAGGCCGACTGAGGGCAACCTGCCAGCAGATTACCCAAATGTAATGATTGCAACAGTGAATACACTCAAACATCTACATTTATGGTAAGTGTACACAACTGTACTTTCCCTACTTGTTGATGTAGCAAATTGCTGACATATTGTATGTCTGGATGGCAATCATTCTAGGAGGGAGAGCATCTTGAAATGCCTGCAATGCTAATAGGACTGCTCTCACTTCCAGGACGTTGATGTGAAGATTTGCCTCCTGTTGGAACCAAGTGCCTTGGGCTATTCTTCCCAAGTAATGCCCCCCACCATAGTTTGGAGACATTAGTAATAACTAGCCATGGATGGTGTAAGGATAAATGGGTGGCCCTGAGAAACTTCTCTCTTGGTGATCTACCAGGTAATGTGTTTCTTGCAAATTCTTGTAATTCATATTGGAGCAGAGAGGAACCGTCAACTTAGACCACTGGCCTGCAAGCGTCATTGTAGTACCTTCTTGTAATATCTTGTTAGGGGTATTAGTTATGGAAACTGCCATAGATCCCAGGGGTTATAAAACCAATCTTGCTAGTGGGGAAGGTAGAGAAAGGATGTGGGATGCTTAACTCTGTAAAGGTATTTATTCTTGAGTGAAGTTAGCTTGCAATTTGAGTCACCATTTTTAGATGAGGACCAATAAACTCCATGACTTGAGTGGGGGATATCTGTGACTTGATGCAGTTCACTGTGATGCCCAGTTGAAAACATAGTTGGACCAAGCAGTCTCTGGCTTGAATCAGTAGAGGACTGGTGGGAGCAGAAATTACCCAGTCGTCAATTTATGGAAACCCCCAGAATCCAAGCAGTCTCAGAAGAGCTGTGACTACTACCATGCATTTAGTGAACATCCTGGGGACTATGATGAGGAACCCAAGGGCAGGAATGTGAATTAGTAATCACTGGCTCCCAGCCAGAAGTGCTGAAATCTCCTGGATTACCTATATATTTTGATGTGAGTACACATCCTACAGATATATTGAGCACATCCAAATGTCCTTGCGCAAAAACATCAGAATGGATTGAAATGAGACCCTTTGGAACTTGGAATGTTTGACATATTGGTTTAAGTTGCTAATATCCAAGATAAGCCTCAGATCCCTGTTTTTCCATGACACCAAAAAGAGCTTTGAATAAGTTCCAAATCCTTGTTGGTCTGCAGGGACCACTTGGATGATTTTTGGCCAGCAATTTGTCTTCCTGTAGCTGCCACTTTCCTTTGAATGGGTGGAATGCCAGGAAGTTTTGTAGATAGATTGGGGAGGCTGAAGAGAAAAGTATATTTAATAACCTCTGGAAATCCTCTGCATTCAAGTGTCTTTGGTAATGGCTGTCCAGGTTTCCAGGTGTACAGATAAGTGCCCAGTGCCCCCTCTGACTGTCTCCAGAGTGCAGTAGTCAGGCAATCTTTCAGGAACACTAGTAGGGCTTCACAGAGAAGAGACCACTAAACCTTGGCTTTCAGGCTTCCTCTACCATGAGGACATCATCTACTATTGGAATTCCCCCTCTGCCACTGTGGGACCTGTCCCCATAGGAGTTCTGGGAAGAGCCTTGCAATTTCTGGAACCACATTTTCCTACCACATCTCTCTGGTTTCAGGAAAAGGCCCTTTAGGGTATAGAGAAATGTATCTTCACAGAAGATAAGGTATTCCCATCTTGTTTACATCTAGATAGGCTTTCTTTAACCTTGGGACCAAATAAGGTAAACCCATCAATAGGAGCATTCATGCACAATGACTGGAAAGGCTCCATGACATCAGAGGCACATCCAGGAGTGGAATCTCGCAGCTATTCCTGGACCTGCAGCTCTCAAAGCATCTTCTGAGGCATGGGAAATAAGTCTCATAGAGGCATTCAATGAGGGAACTGTAGGGTGGCCAGTTGCAAAAAAATTGTCTTGTCCTCTGCTGACATGAGCCCAGAGAGGGCATTGGAGAACTCCAAGTTCCTCTGAAATCTTGTGATGTGCCAAATAGTTTAGTGACCTTAAAGAAGTCACTGATGTATAAACATGCTTCCCAAACCTGTTCAATGCCCTGAACTCTATTGGGGGATGGACAGAACTTTGTTCACCATGTTCATTCTTGGTGGCTGCTGCTACCACCATAGCATCTACTAGAGGATCCTTGCTCCAGTGAGCATGATCCTTGGGTGCAACCAAGTATTTGTCTTTTAGGGATTGGTTCTGTGACATCTAGATCCTTCCAGGCCCCACAGGAGATGAGGTCCACTATCTCGTCCACTTGGGGGGAGGGGGACTACCCAAGATGTAGTGGAGTCTGCTCCGAAAGCCTCAAGAAAGACTCTTCCTGGGAAGGTCGGTCAGAAAACCAACCACCTTTGTTTCAAAAGCTCAAGTATTTCACCAAAGGAGACATCCTCCAGGAGTAATCTACAGTATCTTTCTTGAAGCCCTTCTCTGGGAGGTCTCCTAAAGAAATGGTAAATGGATCTGGAAAGGAATCTGCTCAGGGTTGAAGGTGGAGAAACAGCGAGTTGGAGATTTTCACTTACTATATCTGAAAAGCCAGTCAGATCCAATGGCTTATAGATCTTTTTTGGGGGAGCAGAACTTGAAATAGAGGAAGAACAATGATCAGGGGATCATTTTCTAGCTTCTTTGCCATTCTTCGAACAATCCCCTTTAGCCTTCTCAGGAGGCTTTCTGGAAGGAGTGGGGAACTTCAGCCGAAGATGTAAGAGGTAGAGGGTAACAAACACTCTAACTTGTCTCCAAGGTCAACCAAAGCTTTATGACTGAACTTCACACAGATTGCACATTTGACATTCAAATGAGCAGAACACAAACAATACATTACAAGGCTTGGGGGTCTTGTACCAACAGGACGTGCATTTTTTGGAACTGGTCAGCTTATCCAACATGATGGCGAAGGAACCTAAATAAGAAAAGAGAGAAAAATAAAAAAAGGCTGCCGACAATGGTAATAAAATGGAGCAAATACCAAAATTGGTGATTAGAAGTACATATAACCGGTAACACTAGAAAAGGGAAAACTGAAATAATCTAGGCACAAGAGGCCTAAGGCAAAAGAGTACCACAAGACAAAACTACACAGTAATGTGTGTGTGTGTGTGTGTGTGTTGTGTGTATGTATGTATATATATATATATATATATGTCTACTTTGTTTAGTTGAATCTCATTTCATTACCCTGACAACTTCGCTGAAAACTGAAATTACTGAAAACTCATTTCATTGAGTCTCATTTCACTGAGCTGCAGTTACTATATATGGCACTGTGTAGTGTACTATAAGGCAAGTAAAAGGTATATGCCCTTTTCCCACTGTAGTGAGATCCTGGAGTTAGTATATATAGTTGGGGGGTGTGATAGGCATAGCCCCCCCCCCCAGTAAGAGTACATATTGTCTTCTGGAGAGAGTCGGTCATTGGTTTTGCAACTGTGCATGTCTGTTATTTAAAAGGTATTGTTTTGAAGATTTTAGTAAAATACAATATAAAACAAACAAGGTGGAGAGCTATCCCTGTACTGCTTTAATGGTACGAATACTCCAGCAAGTAGTGATACAGCAGTCCTGCTAGATATTACTGCATGCGAATGCGGTAGTCTGGGGACATGGCTAATGTAAATTAGCCATGTACTCTGCCCTGATGTTGTACACTGTGACTGAAATAATGTAGTAACGAGATTTGGATAAATCTTTTCCAGGTAATTTTGTGCAGAATAGCAAAGATTGATTACAGTAGATTCATGGTGTACACACAGACAGCAGTGGGGTCTGTTAGTGCTGCAGCAGTACTGCCAGGCTGTGTGTATGCATGTGCATTTAGGGACATTAGTAGGACTGTATGGAATTGTGTGTGCACACATGCGACTGTCCTGGGTCTGTATGAATGGGTCTCCTTTGTAATTTTGAAACTTCAAAATCTCGAACATCAGAATCCCAAGGTTCAGATGTTCGAAGTTTTGAAATCTCGAAATTAAAAAAAAAAAAAAAACTATAAAATATAAGAAATCACATTTTTTTTTGCAGGGGGTAAGCCCCCCTGCACCCCCCCAACATACACCCTGCTCCTTAAATATGCCAATTCCGAGATTGCACTACAGTGAAGAGAACGGTAAAGTTACTGTTCCGCACTGTTGGGCAATCTCAGTTCAGGTTCGAGATTTCAAAACTTTGAACATCTGAACCTTGGGATTGTGATGTTCGAGGTTTTGAAATTACAAAGTGGACCCATATGAATATACATTTGTGTCATTGGATGTATCTTTCTGTCTGTGGGGGAAAGTGCAACAACTCTGCATGGACTGGTAGAGGGTGTATGCCTCTAAATGGATTGTGTTCTATTACAGACTTGCAAATGCATTGCAGATCAGCTTTTGTTCAATGCGACTCTTGCATATCTCTTAATTAGTTACCACCATGATGCTACCAGACCTCAGCGGTGAAGCACTAGTAGCGGAACAATGATTTCTCTGAATACTTTCCATAAATCTTACTATGATTCTTCTTTTAGTGAATTTAGCCCACTCGTTTGTTAACACTCTTAATGAATCTACAACTTTCCTCAAATTCACATATAGCTTTTCAAAACGGGAGATTGACTACCTTGATGTCAAACTGACCAAGGATCTGTCTAATCACAAGTTTTTGTCCAGAATTTTCAGGAAGGTTACATACTGTAATTCCTACCTGCATTTTTCGAGTTCTCATCCCTTTAAACAAAAACGGGCTATTGTGAAGGGACAGTTGGTCAGGGCAGTGAGGATGTGTAGCACTCTTCCCGATTTTCATAAAGAGTGTGAATTTTTGAGGGATCTTTTCTTAAACCGGGGGTACCCCCCCCCCCCCGGCTTTAATAGATGAGTTAACTTTTGAAGTTGAAACCAAGAGATTGAAAGGGTTTTATAAACCACTTCTTAATTATGAAAATTCTACACTTCTGTCGACTCATGGGGCTATTACATGTACCATCACTGATACGAGTTCCCCTTCGCATACTGGTTACTGGTGATAATGACATCAAGAGTCCTTTATCTTTGAGCTTTGTTACTACATTTAACAATAATTCCCATCAAATCTGGGAAATCATTCGAAAAAATTGGCACCTAATTTCTAGTAATTCTTTATTGGAAAAATTAGGACCCAGTCCTAGAGTTGTATATAAAAGAGGGAGTAATATTAAGGAGTTATTACAAAGGAAATTTGACGAAAACTCTCTTAATAGACAGAAGGGAACATTCACTTGTGGCTTTTGCAATTGGTGCAAAATGCTTAAAACAGGGAGTACATTTTGCATTAGAAATAGAAAATATGAAATTAAATTTAAGATTAATTGCGAAACGAAGTCTATTGTTTATATTGCATTTTGTGTTTGCTGTTTGGCTTTCTACGTCAGTAAAACCGATAGAAAATTTCGTGAGCGTATTTACCAACATATTTATGCTATTAAGCATGGTAAATGTGAGAATGCTTTAGCCAAACATATAGTTAATAATCCGGGACATAGTTTTCATTTTATGGCCATTGATCATATCTCACCAAGTATTCGGGGAGGCCCTTGTTCTTTATTATTGGAGAATCGGGAACTTGAATGGCAGCTTAAATTAAACGCATTCAACTTCCCAGGCCTAAATGAAAACTATAATATTTAATCAGTTTTAAGATACAAATCCTTTTTGAGATAAACTGTCGGATTAAAAATGCACACATACAGATTTCTTCTTTATATAGTAAAAATATATTTACATGGGAACATTTGCTTTTTAGCCCTAACTTATAAACAATATTGATAAAATTAGTCATTTGATATTTACATATATATATATTTTTTAATGTAAGATGGTATTTTATCCATTGAGTTTAATTTTAATATTCAATACCTATTAAGTTATTTGATTTGGGTATTCTTAATAAAATCTTTCAACTAAAAGATACGTAATAAATACTAAATAAGACCTCTTTAGTAGTATACTTAATATTACTGTCTTTCAAAGTGGTATTAATGGTAAACATTGTTGTTTTGTATTTGAAATTTATTTTTCATTTATTTATTGTCTTTGTGATTATAAGGAAGTGACGTACTTGGATACTTTGTATGTAGCTATTTAAAAGGTTTGGCACCTTTTTAAACTGTTTCTCTGATGAAGCCACTTTGTTTTTAGTGGCGAAAACGCTAAATAATTTTTTACAAATAAACTAGCGTTAAGGCATTTTGTTTGGTCTTCTAGATCTTCTGGACACCCGTGCCTATTTTTTAACAGTTCTTTTAGTGAATTTAATCAGTCATAAAACAAGAGTAGAATTGCTTGTAGCCACGGCTGTTTGAGCAACTGTTTTCCTTTTTGTGGTCTCTCCCTATTTTTTTTTTTCAGTTGCCTTCATTTCTCACATTTGCAATGTGCTTCCTTCCTGTACTCATCCTTCTTACAGGTCACTTTGCTCCATTGTGTTCAGTATCATTGGATAGATAATGACTCTGATGTGCAGGTCATGAATTTAACACTTCCTTGGGTACATTCAGGAAATTCAGTGGAATCGTGGGCAGTTCAAGGCCACTGAGTCTTGTAACCGTTATGTCTTGTCAGCTCCCCCCATAGACTATACCTACCCTCTCAAGGAGGGGAAGGTCTAGAACAGTCAAGCTCAGGGTGGCTTTATGAATACTCATCTAGTTATCCAGGTCCTGTTTGAAGGAAGGTAATGTATCACACTGATTTATCTGCTGGCTGAGTCTATTCCAGAGATGAGGGAGACACTGAGTTAATGATCTTTCTCCACCTTGTTTTATTGATCTGCTGAAGCAGATTAATGAATCTGCCTTCCTACCTTGTGTTATTACTCACCATTGCCCCTCACCTCTGGAATAAACTCCCATGCAGATAGCTGGAAAGCAAGCATCAGGCAAACCTGTCATCCAGTACATTAGAAGCTTTCACTTAACTTTTGTTTTCAGAATTCTTCTATCATATCTGTGCACTCAGCCTTCCTTACTTCAGCACCACCCAAAAGGGGCAACACATGGAGTACCCCCCTCCCCAATCAGTAAGGCAGGAGGGGAATTTCGTGAATATTTGATATTTCCGTAGTCTTGTATAAATATTACTGCACATTTCATAGGTCTAGTTAGACCAGCCAAGATAATGTTATATAACATACCTAATTTGATCTGTATGCTAACACAGTTTGGCTCTTCAGTTTATATTTTACTCCTCTTGGAGCTGTTCACCCCAAGCCTCCATTGAAAAGGCACTTCAAACCTAGCAGGGCAACCCAGTCATCAAAAATACAAACATAAATTAACGCACTTCATCTCATTACACAACTATTTCTGAAACACTCTAATATTTTAATCGTTTTATCGTTTTCTGCAGCCTGCTATTCTTGTTCTTATTGTACTGAAACAGTGTAGAAGCCTATCTACCTCTTAAAAATACCTCTGCAGGTATCATCGTATGATGGAAGGCAGGAACTCAAAGTAACAACCATAATGTTAACCACGAGGTTTTGTTTCCTTAATTATTATAATGCCTGTACTTTCTTGCTAATAAAAATATTGAAAATAAAGCTTGATTTGATGGGTTTGCCTGTATGATCGTATCCATAGTGCATTTTTATTTTCTAGCTTCCACCTTCTCTAAGTATATAATAGTTAACCATTATAATAACTATTAATAGTGGATGTCAACATATTTTAGTGTATGTGCTGAATATTGTAGACAGTATATGCAAACCCATTGTTTTCTTTTGTTTTCTTTAGTGTGGAAGTGATTCGTTTGGGGCAAAGCTACTTCATAAACTGGGATATGCTGATGTATTATGACAAAAATGACACTGCAGCCAATGCAAGAACTACAACTCTGAATGAACAGCTTGGACAGATTCAGTACATCTTCTCTGACAAGACTGGAACACTAACGCAGAACATCATGGTATTCAAAAAATGTGCCATTAATGGACAGATATATGGTAAGCTTTACCTATAGAATTGTGCCTCTTATCTACCACATTGATGTGACATGGCTTACTTTTGAAATTAAAAAAGCTAGTCAGAATCACTAAAATCAAACCAAACCGATATCAACCCCTGGGCAACAGAAAGTGGGCCACTGGAGTATGTCACTTATGTAATCCTTAGTGTGTACAATCCTGTGGAACTGGCATATGAGGACCTTCATGTCAGTTTTGACACTGTCTTCAGTAAGAACACAAAAATAAGTGTAGATAGCACTTATAAATCAGCTCTTATGGAACCATCATTCTTATCTGTTTTGTCACTTGTAGCACTGATGAGTCATTTAAAAGGTAGAGTGAGGAAAACTCAACAGCTCTCAAAACATGGGTATTAACTGTAGGTAAATGTCAGACCTTCTGTACTGACTTCTAGAGCTGGATAGTGTCCCCCCATACCATGGAGGTTGGCAGAATACTTCACTGTCCGAAGAGTGGCATGCACCATCTTCACTTTTTTTTTTACTGCACGAGACAAGTATATGCCTACTTATGAGCATCCACTTATTTTGCTTTCTTATTGCTTTGAAAAGAGATGAGTACCCCATTTAGAGGGTTTTTCCTGGTTGGTTATATTTTCTTGTGTAAAAATTATTGCAGCTACTTTTGATATGATTATGATTTTGGAGAATTTTTTGTGGATCATGACATCCCTAGAAAAATTCACCAGCAAGTGTACATACAGATGATTTCCTCCAAACGAATGCAACTTTTTTTCTGCCTAGATAATGAGCCATCAGATTACTCCTGTAAACACTGTAAGAATCTTAACAAGACACTGGGCCATACAAAAATACCTCCTGTACTGGAACAGACATGCACCACCCATCTCTCAGCCAGAGTCCTCTACAAATAATAACAAGGGGGAAATCTACCCAGGCCCACGAGACAGTAGCAGATATAATTTGGGCAAACCAAGTAAGGCAGTGATTAAGAAACTGGCATATGGGCTTAGAATTCAGTGGTGTCATCTAGGCCTGTGCAAGCCAGACCCAGAGAAGTATAGCTTCATCCACTCCAGTCCAAGCTCCTTTTTACCCTCCTTTTTAAGCAGGCAGATAGCTGGTTCACAGTAGCAGAATCTAGCCAAGCCTTTTGTAACTGTACCACAGCTGTATGCATACATTTTCCAGACTGTGCTAGTTCTCTGTATGAGGTCAGCTTCTCTCTGGCCAAAATTCACTACAGCTCCCCATAATTTTGGAATAGCTGCCTTCAGATGTGGGTTGGGCTCTTGTTTTTGTGCCTTTCCCCACATCTTCTATCACTCTCATGTCTGGCTCTCGTGGGATATCTGTACCATGGCGTTTGCCTCAGCCTTTGCATTTTTTAATTATAGGATGTTTTCTGAAGAGTTTGTGACAGTCTGTCAGTGAACAACCCCTCTTTCACAGGAATTTGCCCTTTGCTTTTCGTATGCTACTCAGAGAGGAAGGAGCGCTCTTACCCTGGAGGGGTCAGTCAGCTCTGAACTGCAAAAAGAGGATCTTGTCTGCTTGGACCAATACCACTCCCAGCTTGGCTGCAATATATGCACATAGACAATGCCATAGCTTTAGGGTCTCCTTATAATGATGTATCCTTCAGGAGACTAACCTTTGATTACTTAGGATGGGGTTGTCTGACTAAGTGGTATTTAGAGCTACTTGATATGGAAGAGTCAAGGATTGTGGCTATTTTCATCAGCATTTTGGAGTTTTAAGGTTACTTTATAGAGCACCTTTGCTATAGCCCGAATCTCAGCTGACCATTGCTACAGAATCCTCCAGAAATATGAATGTTCGTATAAGAATCCTGTGACAGAATCCACTGTAGCATCCATAAATGTAGTCAGGCAATCTAAGTTAGCACTTGGATTTCAACACCCATGGTAATGGTTGCGAAATTGGGGTTCAGGACAGGTTTTAGAAAAAGGGTCTATACTATCTCTGTCCTTGGAATCATAGTTGTTAGTTGCCAGACTTGTGTCACACAACACAAAGGGGAACTCCTTTTAAGGGTATGAGGAAAGTAAGGCAAAGGACACAAACGATAAAACCTTAAACTTACAAGATAGATGCGGACTGCTTTAAAGGTGAGTGTGTAATCAGGTATATGATGGTCATTGTGGGTATTTGTGTCACTGGACAGCCATGGGCACTGTATCTGTAATGAATAGCTGTTTTAATTTAAGCCCTACCTCAGGATGTGAAAGGCCATTAACTTAATATTTTTTAGATGAGGACTTGATTTTTGACAATCTTCTACAGGATGTATTTAGAAGGAGCTGTTTGACCGTGTCAAGATAAGGAGTCTGTGAAAGCTGCCTTTTCATTTATCTAGTCTAAAGCAAACCAGAAATTACTGCACCAAGCAATCCTTTTACTGCAAGAAAGCTGAGGCAGAGTGCTCCAAGCAGAAGCCCTTGGAGTAAAAATGATATCTGCAAGGGCTAGAAGGGTTGAGATAGGCAACAGCACTGGGGGACTTTGGAGCAGATCCCTACCCAACAGTAAGGGAAGCTAGTAGTGTAGGCTACAGTGTCCCCTACCCCTCTCACAATTTTTAGATGAAAGACTCACTACTTGCCAAAGTGTTTTGATCTGATCAGTGAGCCCTTGAGTATCTAAGGCTAGAAGATGGAATTCAGTAAGTCCTATCCCTTTTTAGGCATGCATCAACTCCCTAACGGCCACAACAGTTAAGACTGCACCATCTTTTAGCTGCTCCTAAGTGGACCTATTGAAAGGGTCTCCATCCAGGAGCAGGCCAAGAGTTTCTACTCAAGACTATGTTTGGTACCACAGATGGATGGGATGTGAAGGCTCTTCTGGACTTCTCAGCTAAATACTTTCCTTGTGTTCAAAAATTCAAAATGCTCACCTTATAGGCCTTTGTGCCTTCCTAGTTAAAGATGCTGTCTTTGTAACTCCGAATATGAAGGATGTCTACGTGTACAGCTTTGTCCAGGAGGACCACAGGCGGTTGCAATAGGTTTAAGACAGAAACTTTCGCATCCGCTTTCTTTCTGACATCTGCCGTCATCATTATGTCCAAGATCTTGGCAAATACTTAGCTCCTATAGTTATACTGCTTGGGTCAAAGTGGAGCTATGTATTGCCCTTCCCTTGATGACTGCCTAATCAAAATTGCCTAGGTGTAAAAGCTTGGGAAATTCCTTACTTATCACCTCCTATTAGTTGACTAACCCAGGGGTTCTTGCTTAGCCTGCAGAAGTTTAGACTTACATCATCTTTTCACTAAGACCACCTTAGATTCATTCTTTGACCTTAGGGCAGGAAGAATATTTTTATCACAGAAAAAGCACTCCTCAGGCATTCACTTATTCACTCTGGGAGTTTGGCAGCTAGATAATTTTTGAAGGCATCAGACTACATCAGCATCTGTTTTGATGGTTCTACTGTGAAGCTGCATGAGTAGGATTGATGGGCCTCAGAAACCTGTAGATGCAGTGATGCCAACCTTCACACCAGGTGATCCTGCTGATCTGTTAGAAAAGTGCTTGTAGTAAGCAAAGCAGTCTTGAATTTCATTGACTCATGTTTGCCACACTCTACCCTGATAAGTGCCTTGGACTGCATGAGAAGGTTCATATATTCATAGGTGTGTCCTAGGCTAATGGACATTGGGGTATTTTTAAGCCTAGCTATGCGTCCAAATTCTCTTGCAAGTTCTGGTGCCCCTGATAAATGTAAGCAGGGGGAGATAAAAACTGTAAAAGCATGTACCTGGAAGATGAACCATTTACAAGGCTGCTTGTGTTCATTAGAGACATGGGTGTCAAACCAAGGATGCATTTCCTGTTTTTCATCCAGTTGTCCAAGTTACACTTGGGTTAAGGAGGAACCCTGCTTCACATTCATAGGGAGCCTGTTCCAGAGAAGGGGGTAGTCTCTGGGATGCATGCCTCTCTCTCCAGGAGATTGTGTATATCATAGGCAAGCTGAAGGTCTTAGAATGGGTAATTCTAGTGCTATTTGTTTTGCAGATATGCAGGAGATCTCTCTGGATGGGGTCCAACAATTCCTTGTATTCCAGGCATAACTCAACTCTCAACAGTTTGTAGGAGACAGGATACAGGGAAAGGGCTTTGTGGCAGTCTGCGTGGGACATGTTACTTGCACCCTTTACTATAATGAGGAACCTGTGTGGATGCTCCAGTTATTGGATATGCCTGGTTAGGTACATGCCAAATGCAGCATTGTACTCAATGACAGGTCTGATGAATGCTGAATGCAGTGGAACAATGACCTCCTTCAAAACCTGCAAGGAGGTCGAAGGAGGAGAGTAAGATGGAGTCAGTGAAGCAGTGTTTCCAAGTCCAAGAAGGAATTGGGTTTTTAAATCTGTAGGAATCCTCTGGCTTGTCAGCAGCTGGTCCACAAGGCGCACCACATCTAGTTTGGAGAGAGGCTCCTGGTGGATCTTGTGGATATCCCCAATGGGGACTTTGGTCATTCTAAAAGGGCTGTATACCTCCCCTAAGAAAGGGTCCACAGACTGGGAATATCAGGTCTGTGCTCAAGTGTCTAATGGCACCACCATCTCCAGTTTTGAGACTATCAAGGGAGGGGTGTCCATCTGAGTGAGTGGAGCCTTTGGAAGGCTTGGTGCTGAGATTGGTGTGGAGGTCAAAATCTGTGATTTAGGCATAGACTGTGTTGGTGCCAAAGGACGTACTGGCGATATTGCAGTAGACTGTACTGAAATCAGTGCCATGGAAGCTGGTTTCTAGTCCAGAATGGAAAGTTTCGCCAGTTTGGGGTATAGGTTGTCTCCTCCTCACTCACTAGAGGGTGAGGAGGGAACTGAATGTGGCCTCTCTCTTTCTTTCCTAGGAGGGGGGTGTGAACCCTCCAATGCAGAGAGAGCCCCTGATAAGGGTGATTTAAGAAGGCCCTTTAGTATCAACTTATTCTTTCTTTCATTCAATGTACGGAAACTAAAACTTTGAAAAATAGAGCAAGGCAGTTGAACAGAGAGATATGAGGCACTCCCAAGCAATACACAGGGTCATCATGATTGTCACTATTCAGCATTTTTCTCCCACACTTCAGACATTGTTTGAAGCCTGAAGTGCCCTTTTTTCAAACATGTTAAATACCAATACTATCAAAGGCAGAGCAAAGAAACAGGTAAATAAAATAAAATGTCAGTATTAATATTATATAAACAGGCAAAGAACCAGAAAGGAAATACTAACAATGGTACTAGAAGATTACTACAGTGGGTAGAGAAGAAGGGTGTGTACCAGCAATGGTGCAAAGATTACCAACTGGTAGTTTGTCAGGAAAGTTTTAGAAAAGAGGGTAGGAACCTAGTGATAGCTTTAAAAGGGTAGAAACAAGTAAAATAACAGATGAATAAACTATCAAGACTTTCCAATAAGCACTATATATCAAAAATTATAAGACTTGTTTGAGAGCTGGCTTGAACACTGCTAATGAGATCTGAGGTAACAGGGAGAAGGGTATTATGGGTAAAAGCTAAGCTCTAGAGTTTTTGGGTAGCACAAGCTTGGTATAAGACCGGCTGTGTTCCAAGGACGGAACCGATAACCCATCAGTGATGAATGGAATGAAGATTAACAACATCAGATAAATCATTTCCCTAGATGCTTCAATTTGCTCATGCAGCTTCTCTGACAGGGCAGTCTGAAGGGAATCTGTAAGTCTATCAACTCATTACATTCCCAGAAAATGTTCCCAGTTGCCTCTTTCTGCCCCATCATACCTCCCAACATTTGCTGTCTACCCGAGGAAAACGTCTTTGAAGTCTGCTTTGGGTATAAAAATACCTATGCAAGCACTTCAGGCAAAGATCAAAATCTTCTAGATTTTGTTGCATATTTGGGCAACATACGTGCATCTCCCCATTTTTTATTTGTGAATTGTTTATCTAATCTCTCTTCCCAGTCCTTCCTAATCACCTCTGATTCTTATAGTTATGCAATATTTTATATGCTGTACTAATTATTCCTTAATGGCAACTTCTGTTCTAGATTCTACTAAAAACTCTGCATGTGCTGGTCTTTTGTTTAGGACCCCCCTATTTCTTTCTCTTTGCCTATACTTTGATATCAATGCTTGCTAATGGAAGGGAATCTTTAGCTTGCAGTCCAAATATGTTCTTGGCATCTTTCTATTCTGTTACCATTATTTGCTCCCAGTACTTTGGCACCTTTTGCCATTTTTCTCCAATATATTCCTGACCCCTGTTGCCTATTGTCTGTATCCCTAATTGCAGTCATCCCTGTTGGCAGAATCCCCTTTCCCGTGTTGGCTTACTTCTTAGAAGACCTTCTGCTACTTTATGAATTTAATGAATATAATCTGTATGATTATTTTTCTCCTTAAAGGTCTGCAGCCAACATCCCAGCCTCTCCTTGTTACTTGAGAGCTTCCTCCTTGTTTCATTATCTTCTCTTTCCACTTTGGATAATAGTTTTCTGTTATGCTATCTACAGGAGCCTTAACTGTGTTGCTTTGAAATACCCCTTCAAGTCTGGTAATCCCAATCCTCCCTGTTCTATTTGAAGAATGTTTATCTCACTTGACTCTTGTTATCTTTCCCTTAAGATAAAATCCTTTAGCTCTTTAATTGCTATCCACAACTTCTCTGGTTGATAGAAATATGCCTGACCAGTGTATAAAACTAAAGGGACTAAAAATATTTTAACTAATTGTATTTTACTATCCATATCCATGTAAAAAAGCTCCATTTTCTCAGTTTTTGTATCACTTTTTTGTTGTCTTTCCACATATCCTTAGCTGCCACACCAGTATCATTTTTATTTCATACTCCTAAAAACTTCATTTTATCATGTCCACATAAATATGGACATTGCTGAACCAATTCATAGGTGGGTACATAATTTACCTCTATTGCTTTAGTTTTTCCTTCATTAATTTTGTATCATGAAAAGCTCTGAAACTGCCAATATGTTCCACAGCACTGTAATGTCCCTTTTTGGTTTTGTCAGGTATAAAATAATGTCATCTGCAAATAGAGCCAACTTTTCTTGACTACCGTACCAATTACATCCTTGAATTTCTGATCCCTTATTTTCTTTTCCAATGGTTCAAAATATAATGCAAATAAAAAAGAGAGAGGACACCCCTGCCTGGTTTCTCTGCTCAAGCAGATATCATCAGAGGTGACCTTACCCACTTTAATTTTTGCCTCCCATCCTTCATATATTCTCCTAATCAGCCTTATAATTTTATCAGGAAATGCAAATGCTTCCATTGCTCTGCTCATAAAATCCCAGTTTACTCTATCAAATTATTTTGCTAAATTAAGACCCACCAGCAACAGTGATATTTTCTTACATTCTGCTTCCCTCTGGATAATTACTGTTGCTTGTTGTCAAAAGTTTGCCTCCCCTCCATAAAACCACATTGATCCTATCTATAAATTTTGGAGTCACTGTTGCCATTCTTTAGCCATTATAGACATAAACACTTTATAATCATGATTTAGTACTGAAATGTGCCTGTATAAAGCTGGATCTGATGGATCTTTACCCCCTTTATGTAGTGTAGATCAATGTCTGTCTATGTACCTTTTAAGAAGCTATCCAAAGGCTTAGACAAGTGTATAAATACTAAGCACGTGCTTGTCTGACTGCCATTTTGTAGTAAGCTGTTGAGATGTAAGCATGTATTTATGTAAGGTCTGTCTGTTAGCCAGTTCATTTGTATTTTATGAGGCTACTAGCCATCCTGATGTGTTTCTATGTATTAAAACATCTAAACGAGCTACCCCACCTGCTTGTCATCTGTTAGAGGGATGAGTGACATGGTATCAGAAGCAGCATGCCTAAAAGGACATGGTACCAGAAGAGATTTGGCTAAAATGACTTAAGGCACTTGCTTGGACCTGGAGGAATATAGAGCAGTGAATCATCCCTATAATGTGCATACTTCACAAAAAAAGGTCCGAAACAAATTTTGAATATTAAAACTTGCTCCGCACTATTTCTTCATAAAATATGAATGAGGCATACAGAACGTTCTAAATATTTGCATAAACCAATATGTATGATATTGATAAAAATATTCAAATTACTACAGAAAATGATTGAAAAAGTCCAAATTGCATAAAATGAATAAAGTAAGGGGAAACAACCACATTTTCACAAAGCATGCATTTTGTGTTAAGCAAAGATATCCAAGTTATCAGACGTGTACAAGTGTGTGTGTTTGTGCAGTGTTACAGTAAAGTTATTTCCCAGAATGCAGCCATTTGAGTATATTTCACAAACTACAGTATTTCAAAGAGTTTATTGTACATTTGAATGTTGTTACAAGCTCACACAACAGTTCGTAAATGATTACAAGGGACATATTTTCATTGTTTGTACACACTTTAATGGGCATGGCAGATGGATTACGAAAACCCAGTGCACTTGTGATTGAGAGTAATATTGCTGTGAATCGGTTTGAGCAAGAGTATGACATTTTCATAAAGGCTGCATTTTCTAATAGATGACCGTACAAAGGCATATATTCTGCTTAATTTAGCTGGGTCAGAAGCCATAGAAAGGGAACGTTCATTTGTGTATGCACCTGCTATCTATACAGGAGAGGGGGGAAAACCAATTATATTGTTGTACTAGCTGAATCAAGGGGAGGACTCAGAATGCTTAAAACGTAAAATTAAAGAAATGTGCAACCCCCAGACAAATGTTATAATGGAAAGGCGCTTATTTTACACAAGGGATCAAAAGCCTGGTGAAGCTTTTGCAGCGTATATAACTGGCCCGAGAAATGAGGCTAAAACGTGCAGATTTGGGGACTTAAGGTATGAGTTGATAAGACAGACTTGTGTGTGGCATTAAAGATGATGCTGAGAGAAAGATTTTACTTTGTGACAGTGATTTAACGTGAATAAGGCCATTGAGATTTGTCAGATATGAGCTTACAGAAAAGCAAACAAATATGCTTACAAATGAGAATAGCTCTAAAAGGCACAGTGATAAAGCTTATGTTGATAGTATGCAGCACATGGTTAAAAGAAACAGGCCCAAACACACTGCAGCAACTGTAGCTCCTGCAGCACCCACTGGTAAACCCCATAGCTTTCTAGCACATTCCAGAGTCTGCAAAGTCTCTGTGAAGCATAAGACTGAGTCAGCAAACTCCAAGCATGGGCCCCAACCTAGTTTCATTGCCAACTGTTGTAATTGTGATGGAAGTCATAAATCTATAAGGGAAAAAATGTTTAGCTTTTGGTCAGCAATGCCATGATGCAATAAGTGGAATCATTTCCAAAGGTTTTGTAAATCAAAAGGCTCACATTCTTTTATTAAAAGGGAACATTTTAAGAAATAAGTTGATCAACTGAAAAGCTGCAACCCTACTCTTTTTTGATGGTGTGTAGTGCGTCATGAAACAGTTAATGCAGTAGCTTTTAAGGGTAAAGAAATAGAAGATATGTACTTACCATAACATTCCATGTGAGGTGTTTATCTCGCCTTTATTCTCACTGATGGGTTCGGAGCCGATCCTCGGCTCCAACATGGTTGACAGCAAGCTCAAGGTTTGCCAGTAGCTCAAGACCAAGCCCCTTATCCCACAATGCACTGCTGGAATTACCTCAGATCTTGTTTACTGCGAATAACAGTATATATATATCTAAGAAGAACACTTCCAAAAAGGGAAGAAGAAATATTGAATAACCAGGATGGTACTAGCCTCTAAGTCAATAGTCAGCCTGGAGGGGGGAAGGAGGGAGGGACGTGAGAATAAAGGCGAGATAAACAACTCACATGGAACGTTATGGTAAGTACATAACTTCTATATGTTTATTCTCACTGATGGGTAGCGTCCCTAGCACCCTCGACCTTGGGTGGCTCATGGGAGTATGTTCTTCAGTACCGTAGAACCAAAGGGAAGACCTGTCCCTTGAAGCCCTATCTACTTTGTAATGTGTGATAATGGTATGAGGCTTAGACCAAGTGGCTGCAGCGCAAATATTGTCAAGGTGCAATTTAGCTTGAAAAGCAGAAGAGGTAGACAGAGCTTTGGTTAGAATAAGCTTTCAGTTTATGCGTTAAAGGCATGCTGGCATTCTTATAAACAAAGGATATACAATCGGATAACCATTTAGATAGTTGTTTTAGCCACTGGATTGCCTTTTCTTGCTTTTGAGAAGGATACAAAAAGTTGGTCTGATTTCCTAATATCTTTAGTTCTGTCGAGATAAAATCTGAGCTGTCTGTGAACATCGTTTGTGCAGCATATATTCCAATTTGCTAGAGTGTTCAGGGAAAAAGACTGGCAGTACAATGATTTGATTGATATTTGACTCAGAACAGACTTTAGGTAAAAATGAGGGGTTTGTTCTTAGAGATACTCTAACAGCATGGAAGATCATGTAGGGTGCTCTGATAGATGATGCTTGAAGTTCTGACACTCTGCTGGCAGACATAATGGCCACAAGAAAAATTGTTTTCCAAGATAAAAATTTTAAATCACAAGAAGATGCTGGTTCAAAAGGGGGAAGAATAATTTGAGACAGCATAAAGTTTAAATTCCAGGGAGAAAAGGGAATTTTGATCAGAGGTCTCATATGAACACCTTTAAGGAAGGTTTTAGATGATTTATGGCTCAATATTTGTGCCACCAAAACCAAGGTGAAAATTTGAGATAGCAGCTATCTGAACTTGAACTGTAGCAGCTGCTGCCCCTTCCTTAAAAACTTTTTGTTAGAAATTCTAAAATCGAAGATAGCGGAGCTCGGAAAGGGTCAATGTTCTGCATGTTGGCCCAAATTGAGAACCTTTTCCATTTACTGCCATATAATTTCCTGGTAGATGGCTTGTGAAGATAAGAGAATCTGTCTTGTATCTTCTGAAATTGAATGAAGCCTGGCAATTAGGGGAAGTGGATTAGCCAAGCAGTCAGTTTCAGGGACTGCAGAGAAGGATGAAGATCCCATGACTGGTGAGTCAGAAGGTCCAGAACTGGGTCCAGGATCCATGGATCTTCCAACAGATGATGGTGGAGAAATGGAAACCAAATCTGTCGAGGCCAGTATGGGGCTATGAGTATAACCATCCTTCCCAGTGATTTTGCTTTCTGTAAAAATTTGGATATTAATGGGAAGGGTGGAAATGCATAGAGGAGACCCAGGGGCCAATCGTGTAAAAGTGCGTCTCTGGGGGGGGTGACCGGGAGGTGGTATTAGGGCAAAGTAACGTCTGCATTTTGAATTGATGTGGCTGGCAAAAATGTCGCAGCAAGGCTGGCCCTATTTGCGGAAAATCAACTCCGCAACCTGTTGTTTGAGAGACCACTCATGAGGGAGTAATATTGCCCTGCTTAGCTTGTCCGCTATCACGTTGGATTTCCCCCAGGATGTGTGTTGCTAACAGAAAACGCTGGGATGAGACGGCCCATTGCCAGACCCTGAGGGCTTCTCGACAAAGGGGATAAGACTTGATTCCGCCCTGCTTGTTCAAGTACCAGACTTCTGGCATGTTGTCTGTCTGAATTGCAATAGTCCCTAGAGAGAGTCCTGAAAGTACTGCAACGCCAGAGGTACCTCTCTCAACTCTAGAACATTGATGTGCAGATCTGATTCTTGATCTGTCCATGTGCCTTGGGCAGTCTTTCCCTGAAAATGCCCCCCCACCCTATCAGGGAAGCGTCCGTGGTCACAGTGGCTACATGGGGGGGACAAAGGGTCTTCTGATTGTGATAAGAAGAGACGTCAACCACCACTGAAGGTCTCTCCTGCAAGAATCCGTAATAAGAATCCTGTGGTGCATCGGTAGTTTCTGGTAAGACCATTGAGCGAAGAGGAGCCATTGAAGAATTCGCATATGCATCCTTGCAAGTGGTATAGCCAGGATTGCTGCTGCCATCAAACCTAGTGCTTTCAATACCTCTGCTGCTGTAGCTTTGTTCTTTGACACCAGTGAGCTGACTTTTTGGCAGAGAAGAGAGACTCTTTTGATAGGGAGACATAGAGTGGTAGTTGAGGTATCTAACTCTGCTCCTATATAAATGGTATGCTGCGATGGCGATAAGGCAGACTTTTTGAAGTTGATTGTAATGCCTAATTGATGGCAGAGTGTCAGAGTGTATTGTGTTGCCTGAGTCAAGTGATGCCTGGTGGTAGCTGTGAGGAGCCAATCGTCTAGGTATGGAAACACCAGGAATTCTAGACATCTCAGGTGGGCCGTGACCACTGCCATACATTTGTTGAACACTCTGGGGGCTGTAGTGAGACCAAAGGACAGGGCTCAAGACTGTTAATGATTGGCTCCCAGCCGGAAGCGCAGATGACCTCTGGAGCTTCTGTTCATCTTTGTGATAGTACGCATCCTTAATCTATGGAGCACATCTATTCACCTTTCCCTAAGAAGGGAAGAATGGACTGAAGCGTGACCATTTGGAACTTCTCTTTCTTTACGAACTGGTTGAGTCTGTTGAGGTCCAAGATAGGTCTCCAGTCCCCTGTTTTCTTTGGTACTAGAAAGAATCTTGAGTAAGTTCCGAATCCGACTTGGTCTGCTGGGACTGGTTGGATGAGACTTTTTTCTAGCAATCTGTGGACCTCTATGATTGCTTGTTCCCTGAGATTGGGTGGAACATCTGGGATTTTCTTTAAGAATGGGAGGGGTAAAGAACGGTATGAAATATCCTCTGGAAATGATGCTTTGTACCCAAGTGTCCAATGTTATGTTTAGCCAGGCTTCTGGGCACAAAAACAAGCTATCCCCGACTGCATCCAGAGCCGAACCAGTTGGGCCCCCTTTCAGGGGTGTTGGTAGGACTGACCGGAGAACTGACCCCTGTTGTTGTGGACCCCGTCTGCCATTATAACCCCCTCCTCTGTCTCTAGAGGGCATTTCTCCATGGGTGTCCTGAAAGGCTGCCTGAGTTTTTCGGAACCACATTTTTCCTCCCCTAGGGCCCTTGGGGTAGGGCTGAGTAGGGGTCAAAAAATGGACCACAACGGCAGATAAGGTCTTGCCTTCCTGCTCATACCTGGTTAAAGTTTCCTTTACTTTGGGCCCAAACAGTGATGAGCCATCGAATGGGGTATTAATAAAGGAAGACTTAGACTTCCGCAAAGGAACAGAGACGCATCCAGGCTTGTCTTTGAAGAGCAATGCCCGAGTGGCTCTACTTGAACTATCGGCTGCATAGGATATGAGACACATGGACAAGTTCACCACTGAGTTTAGGGTAGCAAGCTGCTTTTGTTGACTTTGTCTGCCACTCCTGCAGCTACCGTACCCTGGAGAGTATCTCCTAGCTCTTTTAGGAGGTCTCTCTGTAGTCTTGTAAAATTAGTTAAGTAGTTCAGTGATCACAGAGAAAACGTCGCTGAAATAAACATGCGCTTCCCATATCTATCAATAACCCCAGAATCTCTGTTAGGGGGAGGGATAGAAGAGGATGTCTCAGATACTTCCTTTTTGGTAGCTGCAGCTACCACCATGGTATCAACAGGCACTCCTTTTGTCAAAAATGGCTTGTCCACTGGGGCAGATATGAATTTATTGGGTCTAAGAGGGACAGGTTCCATGGCCTCCGGTGACTCCCATGCCTTACAAGAGATCAGATCCATGAGCTCGTTGTAAGGCGGAGACACCCAAGAAGTGGAAGGTTGAGACCCAAAAGTCTTCAAGAGCACGGACTCATCCTCAGTAGGGGTCTTGGACTGCCAATCACCCCTCTGACTAAGGATCTCTAGTATCTCTGCAAAGGAGATATCCTCAGAGGGGGATCGAGGGGACCCTTCTGACTCCTCTAAGTCCGTGTCAGATGTCAAAGACTCCTGTGGGGAGTCCAAGTGCCTCCTCTTGCACAGTCTCTTCCTGGGCACCTCCTCAGTGGGGGGATCTGGGGAGGTCTCAGAAGAGTAGGGGACACCCTGTGGGGGTTCTTGAGGCTCGGGGTCTCTACGCTTAGAGGGATTGGTAGATGATGAAGCAGACACAGGAGCTTGAGGGGAGAGGGAAAGCTGAACCAATGCTGATGTCTTTGGAGACAAAACTCTCCTCATAGCATCGAAGGCACCATGGCTCTGACAAGGAGTGGATGGACCAGAGAGTACCGTCTGATCCTCCCGCACCAAAACCCTGGGCTCCAAGCCCGAGGTAGGAGCCGAGCTCATCTGAGCCGAAGCCCCAAGAGGAAGAGTTGGTGCGACTATCCTCCCCGGACCCGATGGGAGGGCGTCGGCTCCTAGAGCCCTCGGTCTGGGCTGAGGACATCCGAGTAGATGGAGCCGATAATACCGGTGTGGGTATCGGCTCCAAGGGTTTGACTACCACTGGTTCAATTTCCTTCGGCTCTGGGAGTCCAGTACGGCTCTGAGGAGGAGTAGACAAATCCAGTTCCATGGTCTTCGGTACCAATGAGCTGGTTGGGTCCGACAACAATTTGGCAAGTCCTGGTGCCTGTAAAAGCTTCTGTAATAGCCGATCCATGTCTAAATCTGAAGGGCTGACTGAAGATTTAGCTGAATTCACCGAAGGTGCTGATTGGAGCAGAGGTGAAGGAACTTCAGAGACCAGCTCTAATACCGAGAGCTTGCTCCAAATCAAAGGTACACTCAGTTCCGATGACTGTGGAACCGATGACCCTCTTCCTGAAACCTTAGTCTTTTTTGAGACCTTAGCTGAAGACTTAGATTTTGAGGATTTGGAGGACGTACTAACACACTCATGGCCACTCAAAACTTCCGAAAAAGATTGCTGTAGCAATCCCCTGTCTATAAGTTTCCTCCTTCTTTCCAAGAGGACTCTTGAAGAAAAGGAGTGGCAAATGCTACAGGTGTTTTGGAGGTGTTTAGCCCCCAGACAGATGCATTGAATGTGTCCGTCAGTGACTGACATTTTCTACCCACAATCTGGGCATTTTTTGAATCCCGATTTGGGATGGGATTTCTCCTTATCCGACATCTTTAAAAGAAAAAAATAGTAAATTAGATCCACAAACAACTAAGCCCAATCCAGGCACTATCTATAACAGAATTATATATATACAAATATAGATAAAAAATATAGGGCTAAGAGACCCACAGAAAAAAGCCCGACTATTATAAGGATTAAGTAGAGAAAAAAGGGCTAAAGGCCCACACAAACTAAGAAGCCAGCAGGGCCCTAACTTTTAAACTATTTATACTATTTAAGTGTTTAACTATAGAGTAAATATAATAGAACTAACACACACTTTTTTTTTTAAACAAAGACTTGCTGTTAATTTTTTTCTAAAATGGTCCGAGCTAGCTGGATCACCGAGATCTCTTTTGCCGCGGCAAACTAGATCTGAGGTAATTCCAGCAGTGCATTGTGGGATAAGGGGCTTGGTCTCAAGCTACTGGCAAACCTTGAGCTTTGCTATCAGCCGTGTCCGAGCTGAGGATCGTCTCCGAACCAGTCAGTGAGAATAAACGGCGAGATTTAACAACTTCACATCAAAGTATTTTGCACTGTTCAGACAAATGTTAAACCCAGAGAGCTCAAAGTTGATACAGGTTTCAAGTACAATGTTGTCAGCAGAAACATTTTCTAGAGTGTGTAATGGTCATGAATAAAATAACCTAGGGAATCCAAGAATAAATGGATGACCAGGTAGGCTGCCTTAATAAAGATACGGTGGGATGTCGGTGAAGAAACTGGGCTACCAGTAAAGCGTTGAGAAAGGCTGTGCATACCTGAATGCTTGTGGTTGAAGGCTGAGTGAAGCCTTTAGAAAGACTTTGTATACAGGTCATTGTTCCGGCTGGTCAGGTCACCTACTGAGAGGAACCGCTAGTGTGACAGCTAGAAATCAGAGATGAAACACACAGAAAAAACAGGCAAAACAATGTAAATGTGGTTCGGCTAAGGAGCTCTGCTCGCCGTGGTGGCAAAAAAATCAACGTTGTCAAAGTTCAGATTCTAGAAGGTCATACTTTATTGAAGTAAAAAGTACCAGCAGTACAATCTTAATGGAAAGAGTGATCCTGAGGATTTCCTTTTATGAGTACCGGGGGGGGGGGGGTGTCAGTGGGAGCCAATCAAGTGTGGGTGAAAAAACCTTTATTGTGATTGGGCACGATAACTTGACATCACACCTTACAATCTGATAGGTTAGATACCCTGAGCCAGGTCATACGTGGTTAGTAGAATCACTCTAAACCTACAATAGTGAAGTTCGGAGAGTAGCTAAAATTAGCTAAAAAAAATGTAGTTAACTAAAAATAGTCTTGCTGGAAAAAAAATCATCCCTTGCTGGTAAAATACATTGTTAGGCTACACTTTTCGAAATCTTCATCAGGATGGCGGACGACCTAAAAGTGCATAATAAGCAAAGCCGAGCGTACTAGAGAAATAGCAACAACATGTATGTAAAATAACATGTATGTAAAATAAGAAACGGGCTAGAAAACCAAAAAATAAGGCCAAAAAATAAGATACAGAAACTAAAAAGAGAAACAAAATAGTGAAAAATTCTTAAATAATGTATATCAATAGAAACAAATGTATTAAGATATGGAACTGAATGAGGGCTATTAATTAAAAAAAAATCTTAAAAAGGCACTGATATGTAACGTGAAAAGCTAGAAAGACACGAAAAAAAGTAATATTGAACCATTGTAGAAAACATGAAAGACAAAAACATATATATAGATGAACCATTGACCAAAAACGGAGCTAGAATACCCAGGTCCCACAGACAATCATTTTCCTGCTGTAGAGAGTGTAATGGTGAAAGGTTTGATTTCGCAAGGAGTTGAGAAGCTTGTTGCTTATGGAGGTGAAGAAATTCAAACTGAAATCTCAGTAGTGCTTTCATGTTACTATGATGGAAGATGCTACGACTTATTTTATGTGGTCAAAAGGCAGGTTCAGTCATTATTAGGGCTCAGAGACTGTTTGAAAATGGGACTGCTTTCATTTAATAAGGAAGTCCACCAAGTTAGCTTAAAAAAAACACTACTTTAATTTCACCCAGTACATTTTTTCCACCTATGCTGATCTTTTCAAAGATAAACTAGGCAAACTTCCAGTTGTGTACTCCATGAAGTTAGACCCAGAGGTCAGTCCAATTATCAGGCCAGCTCGAAAAGTTCCAATAGCCATACAGGACAGAGTCAAAGCAGAGTTAGATAAAATGTTGTGACAAGGTGCGATTTGTCCAGTTGCAGAACCAACTGAATGGGTTATCTTCCATGGTAGTAGCTCATAAGGAAAGCTCAGATGGTATCAGAATGTATTGAACCATGAGATTTGAACAAAGCGCTAAAAAGACCTCATCATCCAATGCACACTGTCAAAAAAGTTGAAGCCTTGAGGCCAAATGCCACTGTTTTTTTCTGTCTTAGATGCAGAGTTAATTTTGGCAAATTCTGCTTGACAATAAATCCTCATTGCTCACTACTTTCAGTGCTCTGTTTGGCAGGTACAGATTTTTGAGAATGCCATGGTCTGACTGCCATTTTGTAGTAAGCTGTTGAGACGCAAGCATGTATGTATTTAAGGTCTGTTAGCCAGTTTGTGCTTTGTTGCTGCTATTCATCTGGATGTGTTTCTATGTATTAAATCACTAAATGATATACCCTGCCTGCTTCTCATCTATGTTGGAGAGGGACGAGCGACAGGTAGTACAGCTGCTACAGTTTTCTTCCAGGATGTTGGTAATTCTCCTCTTAAAATACTGTTAAACAAAACCTTCCAGATCATCAGTATTTTCCCTCCTAGCTTCCAAATATCCACAGGAATACCATATAATCTTGGGGACTTCTATAGATTGGATATACATCACCATTTTTATCTCCTCTTCTCCTATGCTAACTGCTAGTAATTGAGCCCTCCTCTCCCTTTAGCCTTGGCATATTTAATTCTTTCATAAACATTTCCATTTGTACCTTTTCTTGATTTCCATATTTCTTTGCTTTATAAAGACACTCATAGAATTTCCAAAATATTTCTAATACATCTACATGATCCCTAGTTATCTTCCTTGTAATAGGCTCCCTAAGTTTGGTGACAACCCTTTCTACTTCCTTCAGTAAAATGAATCGGAGGGAGAAACACGACAGAAATTATATAAAAAAACTTTAATACGCTTGGCGCTTTCACATCACAGAAGCTTCTTCAGACCATGAATGAAACAACATAAGCTAAAACCACTGTATATACTCCATAAGCTCTGCAAGTTGCTGTAATTAATTACATCCACTCACCACTCAGTTTAACGAGACAGCATAACAATAGGCATCTAGCCAGAAGACGTACTACAGCTTGCTAACCCCAACAATTTAACATACAAGCTGACATTTCATCAGTGAAATAAAAACATTAAAACTGGTATATACACAAAACAAGTACAGAGCTTTTAATAAAACATGAACAATATAAGCAGATTTTATAAACGTCTTATTTTTAAACGGGGCTTAATCGATGTTTTATCATTGAGCCCTGGATCTTTTTCTGTCTGTAACTCAATAATCTATTTCATCTCTCTCAATTCCAGTTTATTTTTCTTGTTACCCAGCCTTGAATCTTGAAGAATACGTTCAATAACTTTGAATTGAAAGTGATGTTCCTCCTGTACAGATAGCATGTTTGGCTAGAGCACTTCTATCTGGTTCATTATTTCTTATGGCAGCCAGATGCTCTCTGACCCTCTTTCTCAGTGAGCGAGTGGTCATAACAACATAGAAGGAAAAGCAAGCTAAACACGCAGCCAGGTATACTAAATTCCTTGTTTTACAGTTTGCCTTAACTTTGAATTCATACTTCCTATTGTTATAGGATGTACGAAACTCCTGTTGTCACTCAATCACAGACACTGCATTGCCCACATTTACTAAGACCATAAATCATCTCTTTGGAATTTTTTGATTGACAAAGTAACCTTTTGAGATTTTTTATTTTTTATAACAATACCTTGGCCTCTGGCCTACAATCCTAGCTATCTCTGGGTCTGATTGCAAAGTGGACCAGTTTTATCAATCACATTTTGTACCTTTCTAACACTCCCAGCATATTCTAAGTAAATGGGTAGATTTTTAATAGTATAATTTTATTTCAACTGTTAGGGAGAAGTATCATGGGTATTGCTGACATATGGTTTTGCCCTACCCTTCCTCATAGATTTAACTTGCTGAATCCTGATATCTCCCTCACTTCTCAAATATTTCCTCTGTAGCAATTCATTTCTAAAAGTTCCCATATCCTGTTCAAAATGTTCCTCTTCCATATCTAACCTAGATGTACGCATGGCCTGACCTTTTATGATAATTCCTATAAATGTAGGTAGGATGCATACTGTCTCTACTCAGGACATTATTTTTTCTACATTATTTTCTAAATTTGGAAGATAACTTCCCATTAATGTTCTTGAATAAAGTCACATCCAAAAAGGATATTTTAGTTGAGGAGATGGAAAGAGTGAACCTCAAAAAAATAAAAAAAAAATCAATCACGATACCGCCACAGATTTTTTGAGGTTCACTCATTCTGACAAGTTAAATCTATTTAAAAATAATACGTTTATAAAATCTGCTTACATTCATGTTTTATTAAAAACTCTGTACTTGTTTTGTGTATATACCAGTTTTAATGTTTATTTCTGACTGATGAAATGTCAGCTTGTGTATTAAATTATCGGGGTTAGCAAGCTGTAGCACGTCTCTGGCTAAGATGCCTATTGTAATGCTGTCTCTTTAAATTAAGTGCTGAATAGATGTAATTAATTACAGCAACTTTCAGAGCTTATGGAGTATATAAAGTGGTTTTAGCTTATGTTTCATTCCTGGTCTGAAGAAGCACCTGTGATGTGAAAGCGCTAACCGTATTAATGTTTTTTATATTATTTCTGCCGTGTTTCTCCCTGTGATTCATTTTACTGAAGAACATTTGTTCATTGATGTGAGAGGGAGTTAATTCAGAGTGGCTACACTATTGACTTACATTGCCTTTCTACTTTCTGTTGAGTGAGACATTGTGCTAAAAGTCTGTGTGTTGTAGAGTTATCAAAAAAACAGTTGCTTAACAGCAATATTTCTAAACTCATGCATAATATCAAGGTAGTCCCTTATTTTCTGTTTAGCATTCTGTAGTTGCCCCTCCTCTTGTTCTGTGATATTCCCCCTATTTTGCAATACTTTAATATTTCAGTCCCTCTAAATAATTTTTGTTTCTTAACCATATTTTCCTTTCTTTTATTTACACCCTATTTTTAAATTATATTTTAATTTGATCCACTCCCTAACCATATTTTCAAAAGTTTCCATCTTCTCTAGTAGCTTCTGAATAATTTCCACTACCTATTCCTTAAATTCCTCTTTTTAACAGGTGGGAAAGCGCCAGTGTCTCATTTTTATTTCATTACCCTGTGTTTTTATTTTGGTTTATTATTGGTGCGTGATCTGAAATTGTTATTGGGTGTGTATCAAGGGATCTACTTCACAAACTTAAGTTTCAAAACTTCAAACTGCAAATTGTCAAGACCATAAGTTAGAAGTTTTGAAATTTTGCAATTGTAATAAAATAAAAACATTTTTTTTTTTTAAAGTTTTGCAGGAAGGCAAGCCCTCCCCCTGCACCCCCACACCTCCTGCTAAATAAATATGCCAACTCTGAGATTGCACTACAGTGAGGAAGATTGTACATTTCCCATTCTGCTCTGTACCTTGATCTCCATTTAAAACATTCAAAGTTTCAGAACGTTGATCTTATGATTCAACCATTTGCAGTTTGAAGTTTTGAAACTGAGTTTGTGAAGGGAATCCATATCAAGACCTTCAATTAACTGCACATGTTCCTGTGAAATGTAAATTCTGTCTAGCCTAGCCCAGTTTGTGTGTCTTGGAGAATGTACAAATTCACTCTGAATTCCTAGTACTGAATTCACATTTTCCATGCCGAATATTTTCTTAAATTTCTTTGAAAATCTACCCTCCTTTGTTATATTTACCTTTGTGGGCCCTCCAGACACAACTTCACTTTTGCAAAACAGATTCCGGTCCCCACCCATAAGTAATATTGATATCTGATTATTTTTCCCAGAGTTTTCTTTAGCTCTATTATAGCCTTTTTTAATGGAATATAAATTATCCTCTTCCGTTGCCAGTGGCCCTTTAGTAGTACAAATCTACCATTATTGTCTTTGTTTTCCTGTTCTATTACTATTGGAGCTCCTCTTGCAAATAATAAGTACTTCACTTTTCCCAGGCATTCTGCTAAATAACCATTCTAAAAATCTTTATCAAATTCACATGTTCAGTTTCCAAATGCATCTCCAGTAGCACACTACATTATTTTAATGTAGTTCATTACTCTCTTCTTTTTTGGATTTATCTGAGACCATTAATATTTAAAGACATTATATAAACAATCTTATTATTGAGGTATTATTCCCCCTTTTATGTGCAACAGATTTTAAGTGTCTAGTTCCAGCTTTTATGTTGCATGCATACACTGTTTGGCAGGTTTATCTTTTAAACAACTGTTGTCATCTCCATTTGAGCCTGTGTCACATCTTGCAGAACTTTTGTTTTATTGAAAATCCTCAAATAAAAATACACACACCCAATACTTCTCTAACACACACACACTACTCCCCTAGCACACAAATATATGTACATCTTCAAATATTGAAGTTTTACCCCTTACTAGGAACATAAGTTCTAAACTGACAGCCACACACAGACTTGAGCTAAACAGAAAGAACGCTTATCCATGCCTAAACTCATAAAGAGCCTGTGATTCTATTAAGTGTTGTCTGGTTTTGCCTTATCTTTATAGCTCTCCCAGCTGGGAAAACTCATGAATGCTTTCAGAAAACATTTTCTCCTAGCCATTCCTCTTGTCAGATTGTCTGCTAGTGACATGAGAACCAGATAAAGGACTGTTTACTAGAAAAAAAATACCTTGTATCCAATATTCTTTTCATTTACTTGCTTTCTATCAAAACTTGTTATTGTATAAATCTAAAGGCCTTACCACAGTCATTCTCCTATGCAAGAATGAGAAAAAGCACACTGTCTTTTGCCATGCTCTTTTAACCAGACACCCTTTTTTGTTTTACATTGCTGTGCCTACATTTCTTAAAACTAAACAAGGAGAAATAGAAGGGCGAAAGAAACAAAGAATAACAGAAGCACCTATTTACTTTAGTATCTGCATTGCATTTACAACTATCTGAAAAGTTTTACTTTATAACATGCAGAGAAAATTATGCAACTCTTAAATAATACTGTTAAAAATGTTTTAATTCCCTCTTCCTCTCTCTCTCCTGAGAATTTTTCTGAACATTAATGACACGAATAGGGTATATGCTTTAGTCCTCTACAAGTTTAATAAATTCCAAACAAGTCAGATATTTCCATCTTTTCTTGTTCTGTCCCATTTGACAAATATAATTATTGCTTTGTAATCCCATATTTGTCAGTTTCCAAGTTAGTGATTTTAGTCTCCAAACATTAATGACTTAAAGTAGGGCATATGCTTGAGTCCCCTACAAGTGTGAGTTCAAGAAAGTCTACTATATCCAGATTATTTTGTTTTATTCCTATTCATCTTCATCTCCAGTGCACTCTTCATCTCCAGTGCACTCTTAATTCTAGTCAACTTCTGTACCCCCCAATCATTTTCCATTGAAACACTGGGAAAGGTTTCACTGGCATAGTTTCTCTGTGGTCTTTATTACCAGAACAACAAGGAAAAAGAATCTTTCTGTTTCACAGCTCACTTTTAGTTGGACAAACTGTTATATTTCTTCTTTCACAAGTACTTCATCAACAAATTTTTTTTTTCCTCCAGGGAAAAATATTTTGAGGATAGCTGAGTACAGTGGTTTGAATCTCATGCCTGCTTCTCAGGATTCACTATATAATGGAATAAATGTATTTCTCTTCTGCCTGGTGTGCAATCAGTAGTCATTCTGCACAAATACCCCACTTTCTCCCACTTTTAGTACTTTGTCGTCCTGCCACAGTTTTGTGAGAATCTGCTCCTCCTGCTGGTAAGATTGCATTTTTACTATTAAAGGTCTAGGTTGTTTTCTCATAGCTAGGTTTGGCTTATACACATGATGTGCTCTTTCAGTCAACAATTCCTATTGTGGAATACCAGTCCAGCTGCTTATTTGTACTTTCAAATCTCAGTTCTCCCCATACAATGCTCTCTTCTAATTATATTATTTTTTGAAACATCTCTTCTTGTGCAGTCTCATATTCAGCCAGCCCTTTTTTGTCATTTCAACCTCTGGGTTTTGCAGTTCTGTCACCTTATATGAATATCTGTTCAAAGTTACTTCCGTTTTTTCAAGCTTTTTATTTTGATGATGTACTTGATCAGTGTTTTGTTTATTTTTAACCAGGTCTGTGTGCAGACTTTATAGTTTTCTCTGTTACTAGAAGTCATGTCTGGAACTTGCACTGTTTTTTTTCTGAACTGCAGTGCTTTTCCCAGTCTGTGTTTTTCCCGCAATGTTTATAGCTGATTCTCCTCCAGGTCCTTTATATTTCTTTTTTTGCATCTAGGCAGTGCACTGGCTAGTCATTTCTGAGATTTACCCAGAAATCTAGGTCCACTGGCTTTCTCTGCCAAGTTTGTTTTCAGACTGAGAGAAGCTGTTACTCAATGTGCAGCCATCCTGGATGTCCTGGGGAACATTGTTGGTGGGGAATTCTATGACTGCTCCTAATTTGCAATTGTCTGCATATTTAGTTAACCAGAGACCCTTGGCATTGGCTTTGACTTCAGAGAAGTAGATGCCAAAAAGAGACATTCCCTCAGGGACACCACTTGGTATGGCCTCTTTATAGAGGTGGATTCCCCAATTCGAACATCCTGGGTCCTTTCTGTGAGCCAACTTGCTATCCACTGGTGATGTAAGGATTTATACCTAACCTCTTTGTCAACAGTGCTTCAGTGAGGTATTGTCACATGCCTTGGCCAGGTCAAGGTAGCCAGTGTTAACCATTTTGCCCTCATCCGTTGCTTTTGTGACCACCTCAAAGAAAGTCCACCAGGTTGAGTAGGCATGACCTTCCCTTGACTAAACCAAACTGGGTTGGGTCCAGTGTCTCAAGGTTTCCAATGGCATTATTGATCATTTCCATGATTCTTTCCATGGCTTTGCATAAGAGACTACTGAGACTTGGGGATGTTGTCCAGCACGGTCCAAGCATATAAGTGTGAAAGATATGATTATTATGATTTATGTGCTAGACTTTTTCAGATCTGTGCTTTATCCAGGCACCTTGTTAGACGTGATTGATAATACCACAAAGATGGGTACATCAGAAAGCAGAGGGCCATCCACTTGAATTTTTTGCAAACTAGACATAACATGGAACTTGACATGAAAACTGGGGATCTGCTTCCAAATCATCTGTAGAGCAAGCAAACGTAATACAGTACAAACAACCTCAGCAAGTCCATGGGCAACCTGTAGAAGTGAAAACTCGATAATTGAGCTATTTGAAATATATTACAAAAGTGGGCACTCCAGTGATGGACTTGTTTTCTTCCCAAGAAAATCATTGTTTAAGAGAATTCTGATAGATTCCCATGTATGCAGTAATGGGCATAAATGCCTTCTCTATCCCTTAGAATCAAGACTTTCAGTATGCCTTTCCTCTCATCCCATTCATCCCAAGGATGTTTCTCATAGCATGAAGACAAAAGGCAAATTTCTTCTTAATAAGTAAGCCTCTGGCAAATGCAACAATAGCTTTCCTAGCTGGTGCAGATGAGCTTTAATCCTAGTGGCTTCCTGCCCACTCCACCGCTTTTAACTCTGTGTAAAGGAAGAACCATGGTGCAGTTGAGCCACAAGATTCTCAGTCTCAGCACATGGATGGTTGCAGCCTTATCTCTGTAAGGAGTTTTGTCTCCAAAGAGGTGATAACATATTACAAGAAGTGTGGCATTTGTGACCATGTTAATCCTTCAAGGACCTGAGGGTGATGGTTCCACAGAGAGAACTTGAAGTTTGTTGCTCCTCAGCCCTAACACCTTCAGTGGATATATCTCCATATGCTGATGCTCAACAAAGACTGGTGGGTGAGACCGGCATATCGATTTCTGCATGTATATCAAGATTTATTGCAGTATTAAGGCAGATACCATTTCTCAGAAACCACTGTTTGCCAACAGTTCCTCAAACTGTGAAAAATCTCTTTCCCTGTCTGCTATTACTGCTATTTTTGGATTAACCTGGGGAGGAAACTACCTTTTCCTTTTGTGGATGGAAAGTTTAAACCTGTCAAGATTCCCCTGCACCACTCTGTATGCAATAGAAATTGTGGTGTTAGAGTGCTGACACTTGCCTGGGCCCCCCTCAGCTTTTTACTACAAATGGTTTCTCAAGGAATATGTTGTGACATGATAAAGGATTCATGCACCCCACCACCATCTAGCAAAACTCTACTTCTGGCATAGCCTCTCTAACAGCCATCTCTGATGCCCTATTCATATGGATGTGGCTGAAATTAAGATTGTGTATGCTGTACTTGTATACTCTCTGCTCATCTGTGGTGAGTCTTCCTTTCAGGTCTGCTCCTTTCTGAAGGGTATATTACTCGGAGAAACATTCAGTTTAGTGCAGTAATATTTTAAATGGGAATCCTAGCTGTTCATTTCTCATAAATGCTGTCTGGGTTTGTTGGGAATAGAACACAAGTTCACTGATATTCCTGTTACACACATATTTGAGTGCATAACTACAGACACTGGCATCCAGGGATCCCAGCTGGTTTTATCAGGTTGAAAACCTAGTGGCTAACCCTGAAATCATTTCACTGAATGCAACTGTAACGGCTACGATGGCATCTGCTAATAACAGCCTACCTAAAAAAGTACAGTTGTGTAAGTAAACTTACCATAACAGCAGATGTTTGAATAATCACTGCTGCATAGCCTAAGCTTTATGGGTGATATCCTGCTATGGATACAACAGGTGGCCAGCTTTCAGAGTACCTTCCACACTCCCAAACCATTTGTTAGTTTGAGCAGAGAGTACTTAGTCTGTTTTGGGTGCCAGCACCCAAGCCTTTCTAAGCTTTCATGCCAACAGAGAGAAGGAAGTTAAAACCCTGAGAGGGCAATGTTGGGAATATAAAATTAAATGTCCACATCCAGGCATAAAAAGCATACAAAAATAAGAGAGACAGATGAAGGGAGCAGCAACTACAGCAGTGATCATCGGAAGATCTGTTACAGAAAATAGAAGTTATGTTCTTACCATAACGTTCCATGTTAGTTGTCTTCTTCTCGCCTTCTTTCTTGCTGGATGGGTTCGGAGCCAACCTCGGCTCTGACTCTGCCACTCTAAAAGCTCTAGAGTTGGTTCCACTGGCTCGAGGCTGCCCTATATCCCACAATGCTAGGCGTGAATTACCTCAGATCTCATTTGTGAGCTAGGCCCAGCTAAAAATACAACCAGAAATACTGGAAAGAGAGTCCACCTCTATAAACAAAGGGAAAGAGGAAAGGTGACCTAAAGCCTGATCCAGGAAAATATGCACCGCAGAGCATATAGCTATAGCAAAGAGGTGGTAGAAAGAGAGGTCATAATCAAACTCCTCCAGGTCTGTCCAGGCCAGGGGGAAGGAGGGTGGGACGCAAGAAAGAAGGCGAGAAGAAGACAACTAACATGGAACGTTATGGTAAGAACATAACTTCTATATGTTAAGTTGTCTATCTCGCCTTCATTCTTGCTGGATGGGACCGTCCTAGCACCTTGTCCCGGTGGCCTAACGGAACAGACTCTTGAGAACAGTGGTACCAAAGTTAGCTCTATGCCTAGAAGCTAAATCCAACTTATAATGTGAAATGAAAGTGTGAGGAGTAGCCCAAGTAGCCGCTGCACAAATAGTGTCAATAGGCAGTCTGTCTTGGAAGGCTATAGAAGTAGCCAAAGCTCTGGTGGAGTGGGCCTTAGGTTTGTTAGGCAGCTTTTGGTGTCTAATTTCATAAACAATTGAAATCAGAGATGTTAGCCATCTAGATAGCGATACCTTGGAAACAGAAAGTCCCTTTCTGCCTACCGCATAAGAGACAAACAGCTGGTCAGTTTTTCTGAATTGTTTGGTCCTATCCAAATAGTACCTTAACTGACGATGAACATCTAGCCAATGCAGTTTTTGTTCAGACCTATTAGAATATTCTGGAAAAAACACAGGAAGGTCAATGCTTTGATTTAGGTTAGAAGCAGAGGCTACCTTAGGTAAAAAGGACGGGTTGGTTCGTAAGGATACCCTGTCTTTGTGGAACAACAGATATGGTGGTCGACAGCTGAGTGCATGAAGTTCTGAAACTCTTCTAGCTGAAGTAATAGCTACCAGAAAGAGAGTCTTCCATGATAGCAATTTTAAAGAACAGGAAGCTGCAGGTTCGAAAGGGGGGAGAATCAAAGAACTGAGAACTAATTTAAGGTCCCAAGGAGGAGGAGGATTTCTTATAGGAGGTCTGAGTAGAAAAACTCCCTTCAAAAAGGCTTTGCAAAGCTTGTGGGACATTATGGCAGACTCTGAAATGCCCACATGAAAGTTAGATATAGCTTCCAATTGAACTTTGAGAGTAGAAGGAGATGAACCTGCATGAAAGAGTTCAGCTAGAAAATCAAGAACCATATGGATGGGAGCAGTGAAAGGATCCAAGTCCCTTCCTTGAGCCCAATAGGCGAAACATTTCCACTTACTCAGATAAATCTTTCGAGTGGAAGATTTATGGGAAGCTATCAAAATATCTTGAACAGAGTGAGATATTTGAGGAAGCCTGGCTAAGGTTGGAACTGGAGGAACCAAGCAGTGAGGTTCAGAGAGGGGAGGGAGCGATGTAACTGACCCGACTGATGGATCAAAAGATCTGGAACTAGGTCCAGATGCCAAGGTTGCTCCAACAGAAATTGATGTAGAAAGGGGAACCAAACCTGTTGAGGCCAGTAAGGAGCAATGAGGATCAATGAGGCCTTCTGAGCGATAGCTTTCTTTATCACTTGAGAGATTAGTGGGAAGGGAGGAAATGCATACAGAAGTCCCCGGGGCCAAACTTGGACTAGAGCGTCTCTGCTGGGCTGGCCTGGTAATGGGAATAGGGTGAAATAATCTCTGCACTTGCTGTTTTGGGGAGTAGCAAAAAGGTCACAGCAAGGCTGACCCAAATTTCTCACACAACAGTGTCTTTCAGAGACCACTCGTGAGGCATGAGGATAGCTCTGCTCAACTTGTCCGCGATTTGATTGGACTTCCCGGGGATGTGCGTTGCTATCAGAAACCGCTGAGAAGAAATCGCCCATTGCCACAGTCTGAGTGCTTCTCGACATAGGGGATAGGACCTGGTTCCGCTTTGTTTGTTGATATACCACACTACAGACATATTGTCCATCTGGATTGCTATCGTTCCCAAGGGAAGAGAGTCTTGAAGGGCTTGCAATGCTAAAAGCACTGCTCTCATCTCTAGAACATTTATGTGCAAGTGGCATTCGTCTGGTTGCCATGTGCCCTGGACAGTTCTGCCCTGATAATGCCCCCCCACCCGATCAGGGAGGCGTCCGTTGTCAGAGTAGCAACCGGAGGGGAAGGAACAAAGGGTCTTCCCAAGAAGAGCTGAGGGGAAGACATCCACCACAGAAGATGATTCTTGCATGTTTGCGTAATCATAATGGTGTGGGACATCGGAAGTTGCTGGTATGACCATTGTGTGAAGAGCATCCATTGAAGGATTCTCATGTGGAATCTGGCTAATGGAAGCAGAGGTATGGCAGCCGCCATAATCCCCAATACTTTCAGAACTAACCTGGCTTTGACTCTGTTGCTGCTGAAGAGGAGCGAGACCAGTTTGTGTATGTCTGTTATTCTCTGATCTGTTAGTCTCGCAGACATATTGACTGTGTCTAGATTTGCGCCTATCAAGGTAATAGTACGACAAGGCGACAAAACAGACTTTTCGCAATTTATTGAAATGCCTAAGTTTTGACAAATGCGAAAGGTGTAGTCCCTGGCCATTAGAAGAAGATGCTTGGTGGGAGCTGTGAGGAGCCAGTCGTCCAAATATGGAAACACCTGGAATCCTTGACGTCTCAGGTGAGAAGCTACCACTGCCATGCATTTGGTAAACACCCGGGGGGCAGTGGTGAGACCAAAGGGCAGGGCCCTGAATTGAAAATGACTGGTTCCCAGCCTGAAGCGGAGGAATCTTCTGGAGCGTCTGTTCATTTTTATGTGATAGTACGCATCCTGAAGGTCTATAGAGCACATCCAGTTTTCCTGTCCCAATAGGGGAAGGATGGACTGTAGCGTGACCATCCGAAATCTTGTTTTCTTGACCGACTTGTTCAAGATACTGAGATCCAAAATTGGTCTCCAGTCCCCTGTTTTCTTTGGAACTAAAAAGAACCTGGAGTAGATTCCGGATCCTTGCTGGTCTGCTCGAACTGGCTGAATTGCTCTTTTTGCAAGCAGCTTTGAAATTTCCAAAGCTGCAAGATCCCTTTGAGCGGGTGGAACATCTGGAAGGGATTTTTTCGATTGGTTTGGAATGCGAACAAAGGGAATGGAATAGCCTTCGGAAATGATGGACTGTACCCACTTGTCTTGAGTTAGGGATAGCCAGGCTTCTGGGTACAGTGACAATCTTCCCCCGACTGCCTCCGAAGGTGGACAGTCGGGCAACACCTCAGGGATGCTGAAAGGGCTTATCGGAAAAGGTTTCTCGATTGCCCTGGTTCTGGACCCCTCTGCCTCTGGGGCGGCGTCTACCATTATTGTTCCCTCCTCTGCCTCTGGAGGGGAACCGACTCTGTCGTCAGGCAAATTCCCTTGAGATTGTTTGCGGAACCACATTTTCCCACTTTTCTGGCCTTTGGGGTAAGGTCTAGAAGGAGTAGAAAACGGACTCCGACGGCAGACAGAGTTTTGCCATCCGTCTCGCACCTAGTCAAGGTTTCTTTCACTTGAGGACCAAAGAGAGATGATCCATCAAACGGGGAATTAGTGAAAGACGTTTTAAAGGGGTCCACAAAATTGCATAGTCGCATCCAGGCATGCCGGCGTAAGGCGACACCTGTCCCTGCGGCTCTACTCGCTCCATCAGCCGCATATGAAAGGAGGCGCATGGAGGAGTTAGCTATCGAATTCAGGGTAGTCAGCTGGGTGTTCATTTTGTCCTGAAAATATGCAGCTGTAGGATCCTTCAACATCTCACTCGCTTCCTTGATCAAGTCTCTCTGGAGACGGGTGAAATGGCATAGGTAGTTCAGCGAATGCATTGCAAAGGTCGCTGATGAAAACATCCGCTTCCCATACCTGTCCATAGACCTAGATTCTTTGTTAGGGGGATGAACAGGCACTGAAGGATCAGCTAGTTCCTTCTTGGTGGCAGCAGCTACCACCATAGCATCCACAGTAACACCTTTGGTCAGAAATTGTTTGTCAGTTGGTGCTGTTATAAATTTAGAAGGTCTCCTGGGGGTAGGGTCCACTGAGTCAGGAGCCGTCCAGGCTTTCTTTGCCACCACCTGCATGAGGGGATCAAAGGGGGGGGGGACACCCAGGAGGTGGAAGGGTGAGAGCCAAACGCCTCAAGATACACAGATTCATCCTCCGAAGGGTTAAGGGCTGGCCAATTTCCCTCTGTTTCAGGATCTCTAGAATGTCCGCAAAGGAGACATCTTCAGAAGGGGAACGGGGGGAACCCTCGGAATCCTCTAAATCTGTGTCAGAGGTGACAGACTCAGGTGAGTCTATGTGCTTCCTCTTACACTTTCTCTTCCTAGGGGGCTCCCCTGCCAATTCAGGGGAGGCCTCGGAAGAGGATGAGATCCCCACAGGGGATTCTTGAGGAGCTGGCTCTCTGCGGTCTGGGATGAGGGAGTGAGTAGACATAACCTGAGGCACTGAAGAGGGAGGGGCGGACGGAGCAGACTGTGGAGTTGAAAAAGGTTCCAACACACTCCGCATGACCTCGAACGCACCCCTGTCAGGCAGAGCCAGAGGTCCCCGCTCCGAGAAGCTGAGAACCTCCCTCGGCACCGACAGAGATGGCTCCGAGGCCGATGTCGGAGCCGAACTCACCAGCGCCGAAGCACCGAGAGGGAGAGGGGGGTCGGACAAGGGTCCGATGCCACTCACCCCTCGGAGCCGACGAGGGAAGTCCGGCGCCGAGATTCTTCAAAAGAAGAAATCGGAGCCGACGACGGAGCTGAAGACAAATGTATCGGCTCCGACGCTACCACAGTCTCGGTTCCGAGACGCCCGCTCGAGCTCAAAGGAGTCGGAGGAGGAATATTTAGAGGAATAGGTTGAGGCATCGACTGATGAGTCGGGCTCTGAAGCATTTGGGCCAGTGCCTCGGACTTTAGAAGTCGACTCACTACCCTCTGGAGGTCATGATCCGAGAGCCTCGATGACCTGGAGGAGTGAGATCTGTGGCTCCGTTCAGACAGCAAGGGAGACGCTGGAGCCAAATGAACGGAGCCAAGGGATGGTGACCTCGACCTCTTTCTAGATGTCGGCTCCGATGGTCTGATCGGAGCCGACCCAGGAATCTCCAGTACCTCGGCTCCAGCCGGAGCCGAGGGAACCACAGAAGCTGTAGTCAAAGACTCATCGGCTCCAGCCGGAGCCGATGTAGCAGTAGACTTCGAAGCCTTAGGCCTCGACTCAGAAGCTGGAGTCGAGGTCTTAGAAGCCTTGGAAGGTTTTCCCGAGGTAGCAGATAGGGAACCTTCAAGCTTAAGCCAAACCCCTTAGTATGAGTTTGTTTTTCCTTTCCTGCAGGACTCTAGGGCTGAAGCCATGGCATACAGCACAAGAGTCCTGCAGGTGTAAAGGTCCCAGGCAGTACACACAAGAAGTGTGACCGTCTGTCAGAGACATTTTCTGACAGCACGAGTCACACTTCTTGAAGCCTGAGACCTTTGAATCCTTGGACATTTTCAAGGAACCGAAAGTGTAACCACACACAAAAAACACACACACACTGATTACACCGTCAGAAAAATTAATTTAAATTAAAACTTCTGAAAAAAGTTAGCTTAAATAGATATAAACCCCTACCAAAACACATACACACACTGTAAGGGATGGAAGGGCCCGAAGGCCTAAGGAAAGAACTTATTAGTTCTTGAAGAAAGGGGCTGAATAAGGGTAGAAAGGATAAAAAATCCACTACACTAAAGGTAAGAGAGAAAAAACTAAGCTAAAAGGAGTTTAAACAGTTATTAGACTAATCTAATTAAAACTGACCTGGAGCCGGTAGAAAAACAACACCACGATCGCTGTAGCGGCAAACGAGATCTGAGGTAATTCACGCCTAGCATTGTGGGATATAGGGGCAGCCTCAAGCCGGTGGAACCAACTCTCGAGCTTTTAGAGTGGCCGAGTCAGAGCTGAGGTCGGCTCCGAACCCATCCAGCAAGAATGAAGGCGAGATAGACAACTTAACATCTATATTTACTCAGCTGTATTATATTCTTCATAAGGATCACTCCTGTAGCAGCCTAAACTATGCAGGTAGACTGCCATAGTTTACCATGACTGTGAGGTAGAGTATGAAGGACCAGGAGCCTCTGCAGAATGGTCTTAGCAAAGCCTGTCCCAGACCTGAAGAAGGAATCTAGTTTACAGTGTTTTGTAAAAGTGTGCACCGAGGCCCACATTACTGCTAATAGAATACAAACCATTTCCAAAAAGCCAGAGATAAATCCAAGGCCCTGGTCAAGTGAGCATTGATCCTGCCTTGAATTGTTTTGATGTGGTGGGTATAACAAAGTAATAGCATGAGAAAAACATTTTGAAATTACTTTCTGGCACAGGTTATCCTTTTCATCTTTCATTCACAAAAAAAAACAATAGACTGACCTGAAGTTCTGAAGGGTTTTATTTGAGTTTTCTAGATATACAAGGTATGGCCTATCCTTTTGCCCTTTATTTTTAGTTTCTGGAAAGAAGATTAATGGAGCTGGATAGCTTCACATAAGATAAACTCTAATACCACTTTTTAAATACCTTTATTAAATTATCATATACTCTAAGAGAAAAAAAATGTCCTATTTATATTCATTATACATGCATCCCATATATTCTTTTTTTTGTAAGTAATTCTGATAGCATTTCAGGCATAAATAAAAGATCAGTTGTTAAAGGGACAGTCTCATTTTTTTGTTTTGATTCTCGTCTGTTTACGTTTTCAGTCTGGCTTTCTGAGCATGTCCCAGCTTTGACTGCGGGGCTTTGGGGGGAGGGGTGCCTACAGGAAGTTTCAATGGTCTCAGTCAAATTCTAGCTCAAATTGCAGTTGCACTTGCAACAGCACTCATGGAGTAATTTTAGTTTCACACCTATACATTTTATCTGAGAAAAGTAGCCTTTCAGGAATTTTATGACCTCACTTGCTGCTACCTTGCAGGAAAGCATATCAGCAATGCAAAGCTAAGACTTTAGTAAACAGAGTTTTCTGTTTATTTCATTTCATATATTATTCTGTATGGCTTTCTGAATGCTATTTAAGTGCTGTTATACAATGACTGGCCATTAATCGAAAATGGGCATGGTGACTGGTCAGCCCAATCAGCATGCCTGTTGTCAATCCCAGCATTTACCAATGGAAAAAGGTCCGGGTTCCTGGACTTTTTCAGCACAGAGAAAAATAAAAGGATAATCAGGTACATTATTCTGTCCCTTCTCTCCTGTATTTTACAAGCCTCCCAGTTTGTTTAAAAAAAAAAGGCAATGAAGGTATTCCTTTCTCTGATCCTGCTTCATACAGCACTGTTGTTCTGCCAAAGCATAGGAACACAAGTCCCATACGCATGCACCGTGCATCAGCAACGCTCCAGGATATCAAGGGAAAAGTGGAAGACCACAACAGCACTGTTATGCAAAAAACATTATTTAAGAAAAGTACGTAATTTTTGTCTTTAACATCATTGTATAATAGTCTTTAAGGAGACTTAGTCCCATCGCTCCAAAATCTACTTCAGCCCTACTGTACCACCAAACTGCTATGCTCCAGCAGCAAAAATCAACTCCAAGTAACCAAAGCCAAGAACTCAGCTGGGGAAGCACTTTTCTCATGCATAATATCCAAGTTATAGAACCCCCCCTCCCAATAACCTCTATACAATCTTGCAGTCACTTCAAAGCTGTACTAAAAACTCACTTACAAAATTACTGGTTATGCCCTTGCACCAATCCAGACTAGAGACTGTCTTCCTCTACCTCCCCTCTCCCTAGGCACTCTGACACCCTGCATAGTTTATTTCAGTCTTTCTTCTGGAGGCACTGGCATTCCTTCCTTTAACTTCCTCTAAAACCTCACTTCATATCAGCACCTAAGGCATCTACCCTCTATCTATTCCACCTATGCTACTTACTCTGTATCCCCACTCCTTAATCTTCCCTTACTATTTCCTCCTAGTCTCTGCACCTGCTTACTCCAACTTACCAAACACTGCTTTATATCTGTCTCATTTCACAGCCATATCTGTTGCATCTAAAAAGCTTATAACTATATCATTGCTGTGATTACTATTTGTATTAATTTTTCAATATGTGCCATCACAGATGTATCCAATGCATATATGAATATATACTTCATGTATCTAACTGTTACTCTTATTTTACGTTATGCCTTTTTCTGGCATTATTCACTTGCATTTATATAAATTTTTATTAATTCTGTACTTAATGTATCTTTTTGTGGAGCTTTTCTCCCTAGGCCGCCGCTGAAAAAGGACCTGTGTCCAGTCAGATTTTCCCAGTAAACAAATGCAAATAAATAAAATGTAAATAAATAAAATAAAATGGCAATAACCAACTCAGTGGTGTGATATATTAAAGATTTACCCACGGTTGCCTATGTTTAATCATGTGGGGTTTCACCCTCATGATTAAACCATACCAGCTGTGAGTAAATCTTCAATATACCACACCAATGTCAGCTGTTCTTGCTATATGATGATATGCATGATTGCTACCTGCTCTGCAGAAAACATCAGAATGATGCAAGTTTCGAAGATTAGTAGTAAGTCTATTTTTCATGTTTTGTTTCTTGATCTCGGAGTACTAGCCAAGTGTAATGGTTTTCTGACATCCTGTAAAAAAATGCAACACAAGCAATAGATTCATTTTAAGCAATGAAGTCCAAAACTTACTGTCACAATTGGGCTGTAGAGAATGGCAACCTGTGATACTTGTATATACTAATTCTGAGATTGCTGTACTACAGAGTATGGGGAATATGTCAACAGACTGCTAAGATTTAGTATGAATTCACAAAACTGTACTCTTTGCTAAACTGCTTACAGTTATGCTGTGCAGAGTAAATAAATGAAGTAAAGAGCTGCATAATTAAGATAAGCTTTTTGACAGGTTCTTTAGGAGGCTCCTTGCACAACACCCCTTTTCAAAAAACCTTTTCACGTGATTGAGAGGGGGAGGATCTGCGGGCAGACATGCTGAAATAGTGCCTACAAATGAACCTTGACTGAAGAGTGAGACAAGGCCACAGAATAGTAACTAGCACAAATACTGTAGAACCAGAGAACCACAAGCCCTGAATGAGTGATGGTTCTTATCGTGGCACCAACTAGAAAACTTTTTTCCATCTACGAATATATGTTTTTGAATAGCAGGCTTTTTTGCTGCTATTAATGTCTACCGCACATCCTCGGAAATAAGATGCCTAAAAAGTATTTCAATTCTATAATTTAAGCAGTCAACTGTAGTTGCGTTTGGTAGGGATGTATCGATGTATCAAACACCCCTGGTCTTGTGTGAGTAAATTCAGTCTGTAAGGAAGCTTGTGGTAATTACCCTTGCCTATTTCCAAAAGAATGAGAACCACTAACCTGGGCCAAAAGAAAATCACAACGATCCTCTGGAAGTTCTTTTGAATTTTCAGAATGATCCTGGATATCTCTGGAAATGCATATAGCGCTATTCCCATCCAAGGAAAAGAAAATACATCTATTTTCCAGGCCTTCTTGCATGGTGTCTTGCAGCAGAATTTTGTCAATTGATTGCTGTGAGCAGAGGCAAATAAATCTATTTGAAGTGTCCCCCACTGTTTGTTCAAATCTTGGAAGATCCTATGATTCAGTTTCCATTTGTAAGTGTTTGCCTTGGTCCTGCTCAACTTGTCTGCCACACAATTTTGCTCTGTGTCTGTAAGATGCTTGAAGGGTGATAAGCTATATCCCAGTTTATCATGGCTAGTTTACACAAGTGGTAATATTTGGTTCTCCTTGCTTGTTTTTGTACTGCATAGATCCTGACAAAACTGTGACAAAGGGCAAAGTATTAAAAGTTGGAGACAGAGTATCTGTGGCAAATGATGGTCACTGTACATCAGTCAGAAGAGGAAAAAGAACTTCTGTACTCACCATAATTTTCCGTCAGTGTTATCCATTTTCATTTTTCCTCAACGGTTTGGTTTGAATCCGATCCTTGGATCCAACGCTGCCATTATTTTAGCTCGTATCCATTTTCATTTTTCCTCAATGGTTTGGTTTGAATCCGATCCTCAGATCCAACGCTGCCATTATTTTAGCTCGTGGCCATCAACCTCCTCCCTAACCAATTGTGATGCCCACACCCTGGCCCAATAATCAAGGAGCCTCAATCCTCACCACAAACACCAGAGAGGGCATCTCATATAGAAGAAAAGATAAAATACACATAGTAAAGTGCAATTTCCCTTAAGAGCACACAGATCACAGTCAGTCTGAGGCTGGTTGCTCCCTTGCTCTCCAGGTCCCCAATAAGACTCCCCACTGGCACTGTTAGTGTCCAGATCTCAGCCTCAGCTGGCAAGCTAACCTCCAGTACCCTCTCTGTCCAACCAGTGCTTCGTGTCCCTGCCCAAGTAGCTGACACACACACTTTGAGAAGTATTTATACAACTTCACAGACACTATTGGGAAAGGCTGACACAGATTCTCCAGCTGTGCCTCTTTACCCAGACTATACTGTAGTAATTACTGCTGCCACCAGCTACTAAAAGACCCTTAAAAGGGTGTCCAATTATTACTGTGTAATATTATCCAATTGGTAAGTGTGACTAATCAGTCAAGGCTTATTTGGAGTTGCTTTATAAATATGCAATGTACTCTAGAGCTTAAATTATCTCTACATAAACCAGCCGCAGTTAAAAAGGGTTTAAAATATTTAATAATAAATATTAAAAACACAAGATAATACTACTACACCACAGTGCTATTCAAGAGTTCAGAGATCACACATGAACTTAAAATAATTCAGTAGTACAGTTCTGACATAACAGAAAAACACTTAGTCTAATATTTTGCAATTCCTAGCTATTGCTGCAAGAAAACATACTTCTAAAGTAACTTTCGCAGTGCTAAGTTGGATGTCCAAGATCAAAATGCTTAGAGTCTCTTCTAAGAAATAGTTTTTAAAATCACTAACAAACATTTCTGCTGGGCCCTCCCAGATTACATCATTTTGACACTTGGGGTTTCCCAGTATACACATTACATCATTTTGACACTTAGCCTGGGGTTCCCAGGCCAACAGCCTACATTATTTAGCAAGCTAACACCTGCTCAGGAAGCTACATCAATAAGACATTTCACATGTACACTAGTAATTATTCCTTAAGTTAAAACAATAGAAAGAATGTGCTAGTCCAAACAGACTGACACTGAGCTCTAGAGATCAAAGGATATGCAAGACATAATTGTAATTTCAAAGAACAGATGTGAAATGCTTGACTTAGTTTTCTTTACAGCAGAGGGCAATGTTGCCACATTGTTGAAACAGCATTTTTTTACATTTAAGACAACAAGCCTGTAGTTTACGTTTATATTTACAAATGACAGAATTATGTATCAAATTCTATTTGACTAGGCTGGCAGCCTTCACCTTTCTCTACTAGTCTTCACATCTCTTCACCCATTTCTACCCAATCTTCACACCCTTAATGCACAAACCCTTAACATACCTCTGATCTTGTTTGCTGGTTGACATAAAGTAAGAAATGTTAATAACATTCTTGCCAGAATAAGCCATAACTGGATCTTAACATAAGGTACAGTGATGTCCTTAGTTCTCATTCTTCCAGAAATCAATTGTAAAAAAGGTTGGGGGTTGATGGGAGAGGAGATAAGGAAGAATGAAAGTGAGCAACACAGATGGAAATTATGGTGAGTACATAACTGCTTTATCTGATGTCAATTTTCATTCACTTCTCAACATTTGGGACAGAGTCCCCAGCTACCTAAAATCCTGGATGGACTCTAAGGAAGGATATTCCTGAGCACAGTTGAGCCAAAGGCTGCTCTTCCCCTTGAGACCAGATCCAGTATGTAATGAGTAGTAAAGGTATAAGGGTTGGCCCAAGTTGCAGCTGCACATGCCACCAGTGAAAGCCATAGATAAAAACACTGAAGTAGTAGCCATGGACATAGTTAAATGGGCTCTTAATGGTTTTGGTAAAGACAGACCCAACCTGTTGCAGACAAATGATATACAGTCCATCAGCCATCTGGGCAGAGTTACCTTTGCAACTGATTTACCCAATTTAGAATCTACAAATGAGAAAAATAGTTGATCCTTTTTTATAACACTTGTTTTATGCAAGTATTAATGTAATAGTCTGTGAACATTCAATAAGTGCATCATATGGTCACCTTTGTTTGCAAATTTAGGAAAGAAAATCATCAGGTTAATAGACTGGTTGATGTTAGATTCCAACACCACCTTAGGAAGGAAAGATTGTTTCATAGCATCACACTAACCCTGTGAAAAATCAAGTAGTGAGATTTAGAAGACAATGCTTTAAGTTCTGATATCTTTCTAGCCGAGGTGATGGCCACTAGAAAAATAGTTTTCCAGGTCATAAACTTTAAATCTCATTTTGCTGATGGTTCAAAGGGGAAATAAATCAATGTATAATTTAAGTCCCATGGAGGAGCTGGATCACTGTCTCAAAAGAAGGGTACCTCTCAAGAAGGCCATATAAAATTTAGATGAATTCAGGGTGGAGTTCTCAAATCCAATGTGAAAATTAGAGATGGCTGCCAGTTTCACTCGAGTGTTAAAGAGCTAGCTTCTTTATTGAAAAATGTAGCCAAAAATCCAAGGGCACTTTGTACAAGTGCCAAAAAGAGGGCAGTTTGTTTTTGACACATCCAAAAAACAAAACTCTTCCTTTTACTCCTGTAAAGTTTTCTTCTAAAAGCTTTTTGGGAAGGTAAGTGTATGATGAACAGGGGACATAGGCTGTCTGACTGTTAAAGGAAGTGGAGAAATCATGCTGTCAGCTTTAGGTTTGAGATATACGGGTGAATCATGCCTGTTGGGTGAGACAGAACATTTGGAATCTGATCCAGAATCTGAGGAGGATAAACTACATGAGGCCAAAGAAGGGGAAAACAAATCTGTCAAGGCCAGTAAGGTGCAATGAGATGATTTTGCTCTTCAACAGGAAAGCTTTCTGCAGAAATGTGAGGATCAAGGGAGTTGGAGGATACACATATATGAGACCGGGGGGGGCCATTTGTGTAGTAGAGCATCTCTTCGACTCCCCCTGGTGGACGGATTAGGGCAAAGAAGCTGCTGCACTTGTTCAGGAAAGATTCAGAGAGAGCACAGCAAGGCTGGCCCCATTGGTAAAAAAAAAATTCTGCCACCTTCATGTTAACAGACCACTCATGAGGTGCTAGAATGGACCTGCCCAGTTACACGGTGGACTTCCCCAGAATGTGCTGTCAGAAAACAGTTGGATGAGATCACCCTTGGATGAGATCACCCATTTCCACACTCTGAAGACTTCTCGATACAAGAGATAACATCTGGTTCCTCCTTGTTTGTTGATGTTCCAAACCCCTGGCATATTGTCAGTCTGAATCACAATGCCTGCAATGCTAAGAACAATACTCTCATTTCCAGGACATCGATATGCATTTTTGCCTCCTCAGGAGACCAAGTGCCTTGGACTGTTTCCCCAGGAAGTGCCCTAACCCCAATCTGGGATGCATCCGTTGGCACTGGCCTTAGGTTGAGAGAGAGTGAGTCTTTGGCCTTGTAGAACCTGATCTGATTGAAGCCACCACCAATGGTATCTCTTGCATTTCTGAGTAATTCTTACTTGGGCTGACATTTTGGTTATGTATAAACCATTGTGTTGCTAAAATCCATTGAAGAATTCTCATGTAAAATCTTGCCAGAGGAACTCTGTTTTTAGCCACCGACACTGATCCCCAAGGCTTGTAGAATCAATTGGGCTGAGATGGTACTGTGAATTATTTTTCTGACTTGGAATCTGATTGACTATACTCTTTAGAGAGGAAGAGAAGTCACTGAAACCATGTTGAAATTTGCTCCTATGAATTCCAGTGTTTTGAGACTATTCTAACTGAGATTTGTTGTAATTTATGGTTATCCCCAGATGGGAGCAAGTCTGGAGTACCTGATCTCATGCTCATATTAGTAGCAGCCTGGTTGGGGCAGTAATGAGCCAGTCATCCAGGTATGGAGACACTTAGAATCCCTGCAGTCTGAAGTGAGCTGCTACCACTGCCATGCATTTGGTGAACACCCTGGGGCTCTGGTGAGGCCAAAGGGCAGTGCTCTGAACTGGTAATGACTGGCTCCCATCTGGAAGCACAGATACCTTCTGAAGTGTTTGTTCATTTTTATGTGATAGTATGTATCCTAAAGGACTGTCCGGCACATCCAGTCATCCTTGCACAAAAAGAACAGAATGGACTTTGAATTATCTTCATCCAAAACTTTGCATGTCAAACTAATTTGCTGAGATCCAAAATCGGTCTCCAGTCCCGTTTTCTTTTGCACTAAAAAGAATCTTGAGTAAGTTCCGGATTCTATCTGATATGGTGGGATCTCCTGGGTGTGTCTTGTTTTCTAGCAGCTTTTGTATTTCTAGTGCTGCTGCTATCCTCTTACTGGGTGGAACATCAGGAAATTTGCATAGAGATAGAGATGGAGGTGAAAGGGAATTGTATAACCTCTGGAAATAATCCTCTGCACCCATGTATTTTTTGTGATGTCTAGTCAGGCTGTCAGGTGCAATGATAATCAACCCCCAATTGCCTACAGAGGGGGACAATCAGACCTCATTTCAGGAGTGCTGGTAGTGTTCATCAGAGAAGGAATCTCTAGACTTTTGGTTCTGAGGGCTGCCTCTGCCGTGTTGGTGGAGTTTTCATTCAAGTTCCTCCTCCCCCACTGGGGGAACTACCTCCATGTGGATCTTAGAAAGGACCCTGGGACTTTCTGAACCATATCTTTTGACCACCATGTTGATTCCTAGAAAAGGTTCTTTGAGGGGTCAAAAAACATATGCCCACTGCAGACAGGGTCTTTCAATTTTTTTCACAAATGGAGACACTGTCCTTCACTTTTGGGCCAAACAACAAACTCACCTCAAAAGGTGCATTGACAAACAAGGACTCGAAGGCTCCACAAAATCACGCAAATGTATCCAGACATGCCTCCTAATGGAAATGCCTGAACCTGCTGCCCTTGAGGCACCTCCAGTTGCATGAGATGAGCCTCCTGGACAAATTAGAAATGGATTGTAGGGTCACCAACTGAGAGGTCACAGAATCTTGAGTCTCAGCAGTAGTAGTCCCAGGAAGGCATTTTAACAGTTCATAGGTTGATACTAGGCTATCTGCACTAGGGCATTTATAAGCCTAGCCAAAGTGTGTTTGGCTTTCGCCACCCTTTTAGATTAGTTGACTGAGCCTCTGTATAGTAGGTCACAGAAGATAGCCCTTTTAAGGTTAGTTTACTGTGCCTCTGTCTAGTAGGGACACAGAAGAGATCCCAGGGGTAAATCTATGATCTCCCATCCACTTGTCAAGATTTTTCTTGAAGAGGGTCATTGAGGGGCTCTGCCTAACATGGATTGGGATTTTGTACCAGAGTGAGGGGAGCCTCTGGGATATGAATCTGTCCCTCCAGCATGTCCTATTTATTTCTGTGCTGAGGTTTAAGTCCCTGGAGCATGTAACTCTATGGGATTTGGATTTCCTGAGGTGGAGCATGTCCATTAATTCTAGGATGGACATGGCTTTATAAGTCAGGCACAGATCACCTCTGAGTAGGTGGTAAGCAACTGAGTAGAGCTGGAGTTTCTTTAGCCTAACTGCATAGGGCATCTGTTTGAGTCCCTTGATCCTCTTAGTGAGGTACTTTTTCCAGCTGCAGGTGTCTGGTAAGGTACATCCCAAATGGGGCATTGTATTCAATTATGGGCCTGATGAGTAGAGGGGCACAATGACCTCTCTTGATCTAGATGTGAACCCTTTTGTGATAAATTGGGCTATATAGAAGGTCTTTCTAACTACTTTGGCAACGTGATTGTCAAAGGAGAGATTGCTATCTACTTGGGTCCCCAAATCCCCAATTACTACTTCCGTACTTAATGGATTACCACCTATGTGGTAATTTGTGTGCACTTAGTTTTTCCCAAAGGGGATGACTATGCACTTTTTGGCATTTACCTTTAGGCCATGGCTCTGACACCAGTTATCCATCTCTGAGAGACCCTTTGGGAGGATGCTCGTGTCAGTCGGCGAGTCGATTATGCCACCCAGTTTGCAGTCATCTGCGAACTTGGTCAGCCATAGTCCTCCCGTGTTAGCCTGTACCTCTGAGAAATATATACCGAACAAGAGAGGTCCCAGGACTGAGCCTTGTGGGATGCCACTTGTAACTGGTTTAGAGTCTGACATGGCACCTGCAATTCTGACCATGTGGGTTCTATCCCTGAGCCAGTTTGCAACCCATCTTGTGACATAGGGGTTGATATTTAAGCTGGTGAGCTTATTTATGATGCCCGAGTGGGGTATTGTGTCGAAGGCTTTTGCGAGGTCCAGGTAGGCTGTGTGGACTACCTTCCCTTCATCTATGGCCTTGGTGACTGTTTCAAAGAAGTGGACCAGGTTCAAGAGGCAAGATCTGCCCTTAAAGCCAAATTGGGTAGGATCCAGTGTTTGGAGGTTCCCAATGTCTTTGAGTTCCATGATGATACACTCCATAGCTTTGCAGACCAGGCTAGTCAGGCTTTTATAGGCAATAGTTTCCGGTGTCCGTTGTGGCACCACCTTTGTGGAGTGGGACCACTGTTGCTGTACGCCATTCCTTGGGTACATATCCTGTAGTAAGGCTGAGATTGAACAGTGACTTTGTGAGGGTTCAGTTCTTCTTGGAGCTCATGTAGGATGCAGCCCGGGACACCGTCCAGTCCCATTGATGCTGTGTTTTTGCTATGGAGCGGGCAGCTCTCACCTGTGCATCTGTGATGTCCAGGGAGGCTACACTCTGTTGGGATAGACATTTGCTCTTTTGGGGGGGGGGGGTGTTGCACTGAACCTGTCTGCCAGGATGTTGGCAATGTCTGTGGGTTCAGTGTATTTTTTGTCATTTTTCACTAACTCAGAGCATATCTGGGAGTTGCCACCCAGGTTCCTGACATAACTAAAGAAGGCCTTGAGATTATCTTTAGCGTCTTGTGCAATTTTTCTTTCGAAGCTGGCCTTAGATGATTTTATGAGGGATCGTAGTTTCTTGCTAGTACTGATCAGAGATGCCTTCCCTTTTTGGAATTTTGCTCTATCATGTAGTAGCTTCCTCCTTCTGTTGTATAGCTTATTTATGGCTGGGGTCCACCAGACAGGTGTCCTGCCTTTGGAGGAGTGAGTCTTGGTTTGATTTTGGATAGCACAATCCATGCATTCCTGTAGGTGTCCATAGAATGCGTTTGTAAAGGATTTTGCGGTTTGGGCCGTATTTTCCATTGGCCCAGGGGCTTTGAAGGATTCCACCTTGGTTTTGAGAAGTGTGAAGTTTGCTTTTGAGAAGTTCTTCACAGTGGTTTCCTTGGCTGGGGGTGGGGACGGGATATGGATGTCCAGTGAGATTAATTTATGGTCAGATCTTACCAATGAGGGGTATACCTCTGGTATGGAACATAGAGTCCCCATGTTGGTGATGATCAGGTCCAATATGTTTTCCCCTCTTGTGGGAGTGGTGACCAGTTGTTCCATAGCATTTGAGTTTATAAATTCTAGGAACCATTGGGCGAGGGTGTTGGGGCTTGAGTAGTGCTCCCAGTTTGTTTGGGTAGTTGAAGTCACCCAATATAATGGTGTTTGGAGAGACCTTCATATTCTCCAGTGTTCTCAGGAAAGCTGAGTGGGGTTCCTGAGTTAGGCAGTTTTGCACACTTAGTTGCACATGGATGGTCTCCCATGCTTCGTGCAGTGCCACTACAAGTCCCTGTGTTGTCTTGTAAATGTGCCAAGTAGTTCAGTGATCTGAGGGCAAAGGTCACTGAAGCATACACACACTTTCCAAATGTGTCTAATACCCTAGACTCCCTGTTAGGGGGATGGACAGAGGAACTCTGCTCTGTAATTTCCTCCTTGGAGGTCAAAGCCACAACCATAACATCTTCAGGCGCACTAATGCTCCAAAACTCTTTCTACATGTGGTACCATAAATAGCTGTGTTCTTTTGGGGATTGGCTCAAATGTGTCTGGTTCCCACACCCACCTAGGGATCGGGTCAATAAGCTCATGTGTGGGTGGAGTTACCTAGGAGGTAGATAGGCCAGACTCAAAGGCCTCCAGGAATATCAAATCCCATCTGGAAAGGTTTACTGATAGACCAACCATCCCTCTGTTTAAGCATCTCAAGGATGTCTGCTAATAAGTCTTCAGGTGGTGATCTTGGATACTATTCCCCTTCTCAGTCATTTTTTTTTTGGTGATGGACACCTGAGGGAGTCAAAGTGCCTCCACTTGCACTTCTTCCTAGGTACTTTATCGGTGGGATGCTCTGAAGAAGTGTTGGAAGAGAGGCTTTTCTTCCGGGTTGTTTTAAAGGACTTTGGGTTAGAGATTGATCTGACACTTAAAGGTAGCTTATTCCAGGCATTAGCTATGGAGAAACTATAAATATATATTTTTAAATTTATTCAGAAGAGATTTAATATAGACTGTAGGGATGAGTTTAAGAGAAAATATGGTAGATGGAGTATGTGTAGAGGATTTGGGAGGTTTCTATTATGTAAGCGAATGCTTAAAGTTGCAAACACTGTTTAATTTGAACATGTTTACCTGAAATGGTAATTCCGAAAGCACGGAACAGTGATTTTTTTTCCCCCCCAGGGGGAAAAAAATCACTGGCCCGATTTTCAGGACTTTGCCATTTCCTCCACTGTGGTGCGATCTTGGTATATTTAAGTAGGGGAAGTGTGGGGGGCACAGCACCCCACATTGGGGATGCTGGGTTAAAGCCCCCTACTTTATTTTGGGGGGGGTTGTTTTTTTATATGGATTAGCAATTTTTTTCCCTGGGGGAAAAATTGCGGATCCGTGTGTTCGGCATTTTGGATTTTCGAAGTGTTTGGGTCGATTATACAGCATTCACAATTTCAAGCATTTGCTGATGTAATATAGACCCAATTTGGGATGAGTGATCATGTCATTTTTGGTAAGGTTGTGGATACTGTCAATGAAGAAGGTATTTAGGAAGGTAGCAGTGTCAGTGCTATTAGGGTAGGGGGATGATGAACTCCCCAGGATGCTTATTAATTGAGTGCCAACATTTTGGGGGATTTCAGTGAGGATTGAGTGGTTTATGCAAGAGGTTTTGTTTGTCTAGGGTTGCCTTTTTTTGGTTAAGTTACAGAGCTCTCTATAGGTTTGAAGATCAATGAAGGATTTGGATCTTTTCCATTTTTTCCACACACTCTCTCATGAGCGTTTGGGTGGCTTGCATTAGCCAGGAGGCATAATGTGTTTTTATTCTTAGTACCCTGATGGGGGCCATGGAGTTGGGTGTTTAAAAAGATGTTGAAAGCCAGGACAGCATTCTCTAGGGCAGATTGTGGAGGAAATACCAATTAATTGAAGAAAGCTGGTGGTTAAAAGTTTCTGAATTAAAACTGGAGAGGTTGCAACATTTTTTTGTATTGCTGAGGGTTTACATAGTTGAGTGTTTAAGTATGTTGATGGGATGATCACTTTAGGGTATCTGGTAGAGTACAGGAGTTGTGATACAGATTAGGATTAGAGGTCCGGTTCCAATGTAGAATGGAACCATGCTAAGAACATTTTTATAGGCAGGTAGGGGTGTAGATTAGTTGGGAGAAACTGAAGAGGTTATAAATAACAAAAAGGTTACAAATAGAAGTAAAGAAGATTACCGGCAATGGCAAGTAGAACTACACTAAAAAGTGTAGTAAGAGGGAAAGGGAAAATTACCAACTGTGGTAATAAGAAAACACGAACAAGTTTACACGGGAATATTTAGTAATAGAAAATCTAAATATTTATAAGAAATAGAAAAGCAGACATTTTCTCTCTCTACTGAAATTGCTTGAGACTTCAGTGTGACCACATCCAAATGCAAAATTGGCAAATGAGATCAGAGGTATGTTAGGGTTTGGTGCATTATTTTTAAGGGTAAAGTTCAAGAACTTTTTGGTGGCGATAAGCTAAAATGGAAGAGTCCGATCCAAGGATCGGATCCAAACCCAACTGTTGAGGAACGAATGAAAACTGACATCAGATCACATTTTTCAGGTAATATTGAGAGGCAGGTGTGAGATTCAGGCTGCTGTATCCAGTCATTTTCAGAGTATTTTTTTTCCTAGGGGATCAAAGACCTTTTCTGAAGCAGAACAGGCTAAGGAGGAAATGCAAAATGTCCAACAAAAAATGAGCCATCAAGCAGAAGGGACTCTTCTCATTCTTCTGATAATACATCACACAGAGACTTGCCAGTGAAACGTTTTTCCACTGTTTAAAAGGAAATCCTTAAGACAGAGAGAAGCACAGGAGTTGATTACTGTGGAATTGAACCAGGATCTAGAGTTGGGAGATGGATAAACAAACCATTTATTGGTGGATAAATGTGAGACTGCAAAACATCAATCGCATTTGTGAAATATGGCTTTATGCAAATAAGTGGAAAGAGTAAACTTCTGCTGACTTCATTAAACATATGAGGAAATATCTGGCATGGCTGAGTGGTAAATCACTTTGTGTATGGTGTGCATGGTCCTGGGTTCGAGCCTTGCAGAGGCTGCTTATTCGGGGGTCCAGGGAAGTAAATATTGTGGGAAGAAATATCCAGGGAAATGTTATGGCTAGGCTTGTATAGGCCCTAGGGCCGACAGCCTAGTACCAGCCTATGAAATGAAAGATGTGCCTCACTTCCTCTCATTTTCCTGTGGAAGGGGAGGAGGATGGACAAAGGCAACTGTAAGTTAATTTATTTTCTTAACTATTGCTGTGAAACTTTTCACAATCTAAATTGCAGATTTTATAGTAAAGTATGTTAGTTCTTGAATGTGAAGACGTCAACAGATGCTTCCCCCCTCCTCCTGTCTTTTTTTGTATTAAAGAAATGTAGGTATTACAATGCAACAAGAGATGCAAAACTAGAAAAAAGTCCATTTCAGTTAAAAGGGCTGTTATCTTGGGTTGCTGAGTTGGGAGATGGGGTATAAAAGTATAAGGTTCATAGTAGATACAGCTGATATGTTTTTTTCTTACCTTTTGCATAGGTAAACATCTGGATTGGGACCCTTTGCTTAATCCAACAACAAATTTTAGGTGGAAACAAATAAATATGAGAACACTGAATATAATGAAGTTTTCCTTTGGCAATAAATGTTTCAGCTTGTCTTTCAGGCTTCAACAGTGGCCAAATGGGTAAGGCATTGGCCTCCTAAGCCAGGGATCGAGTCACATGTCGGGCGATATCTTTCTCCATCCATGTGAAGCAGAATTCCTCCCTAACCCAATTCAAGTACAGGTTGGACAGTTGGATGGGAAACAGGAAATTCATCCCTGGTTTGGCACCTGTGTCTCTAATGGACGAAGACAGTCTGCAGATGTTTCATCTTCCAAGCCTCTGCACTTATGGAGGGTACCAGAATTTGACAGAGATTTGGGATACATGGCTAGACTTTAAAAATACCCTTGCAGTCGATCTAGTAAACACCTATGAATCTATGCATTTTCTTTTTTTCTCTTACTTTTCCATGGAGACAAGCTTATAATAGGGCATTAAAAGAACAGTAATTTGTTCAAGGCTAAAGGTTAATGATTTAAGAAAGTATGCAAGTAGTTTTCACATTTGGGGGAGGGGGAATAAAGATAAAAAAAAACAGGCACCAGTTAGTGTAAGCAGAAGCACAAAGTGCATCTTAGCATAGATAACCTCAATTTCAGGTTAACTAGGGTCTGTCTTAGCACAAGCTTTCCTATTAGGAGGGTTAAACTTCATTATTTGAAGATATTCATAGTTGTGTGTTTGTGTTAAGAGGTTACAGGGGTGTTCTGGGGATGTTTGTTTTTATTTGTTTGTGGGTTTTTGTTAAGACAAACTGATATAGGTGTCAATGTTGATGAGAAAAAACTGTGTAAAGGATTAACCTGACAAACCTTAATGGGTGCATGCATCACAAAAGGTGGAATTAGACATTTAAGAAATCTGCCACTTGTAACAGGAAGGACTAATGACTTCTTAACATAATGGTGGCATTTTCCATATCTTGGAATGTGAAGTACCTCACAGGCAGACCTCTCAACCAATTGGGGACAAATTTCAACAGAATCAGAGACAAGTCAAGAAAAAAATCAGGGAAAATCAGGGACACTTTTAAAATATTAGTGCTATTAACTTGAAACATTGACAGAATCAGAGCATATGAATTAATACACATTTTCTGAAGTAAAAGAAGTTTATAACTCTTAAATATTGTCATTCTTCATTAAGTGTAATTCACCACCTTTCCTCCAAAAGTCACTAGTTTTAGGAGGAATTAAGTGGGACAGAGTTAAAATCAGAGTCAAAATCAGGGATGTCCCTGAAAATCAGGGACAGTTGAGAGTGGGTATGCTCACAGGTGTAGACAAATAGAAAAGAATACTTGCAGTAAGAAATGCAGAATGTAAATAGCAATGCTACAGGACACACATTTGGAAAGAACTGAGCATATGAATTTGATAAAAGGATTTCATGACTGATGCTCTGCAGAATGTCGACAAAAGAAAGGATGACTAATTATATTAATTGCTAGAGGAGCTCCAGTAATGATAGAAGAGGGGAAAATAGAGATTACAGATTTGTAGTAAGGGACTACTGGAAAGGGATGAGGATTACACTGACATACATATATATTGCACCTAGAACTTCTGTTTTGGAACTGAAAACAAATTTGGGAGAAATCAGCTTCTTGCAGCGAGTATTACTTGTAGGTATAGAGTACAATTTGATTCTCAACCATGAGGATGGATCTGGAGGGTCCTAGAAGGGAAAATATAGCAAAAGGGGTAGATTTCTGTAGAAATTTATGAAATTTGGTATGAAAGATATGAATTCAGTAGCAGGAATTTGGAAAATGTACAAATTCCTAAAGGTACAATAACTGGGCTAGACTTGGTAGAAACTGTTTTACAGGAACATGTCCATTTGACAATTGTGATACACTTCCTATAACTATTTCAGATCATGTGCCAATAATTTACCAAGATAAAAATGGAGAGTAAAGAGGTAAAGATTAAGCACTGGCACTTTCCTACCTACCTATTAAAAAGACAGGAATTTAAGGAATGGGTAGTGAAAATTATACTGGAATTATTGGGGAAGATAGAAAGTACTCCAGAAGTTATGGCTACTGGTTGGGATAAAATTAAAGTGGAGTTTAAAAATAGGGTAGAAATAAAAAGATTGGTTAAGAAGCAATAAGAATTAAAATTGCTGATGAAGGTTACATATTACAAAATAAGGGGAATCTTACAGAAGAAGAGGAGGCGTGCAGAAAGCTAAAGAGAAAATAAAGGAAGTACCTGGATAATATGCACGAGTTTAGAAAGATTGCTGTTAAGCAACTTTTTTTTTTTTTTTTGATAACTCCAGACCACAAACTTTTGGCAAAGTGATTTAGGTAACGGAAAGAAAGGGTTATTGCCAAAATGAAGGAGTCTATAACAAGAAAATAACCAGAGATTATGTAGAGGTAATATAGATATTTCAGAAATTTTATAGAAACTTCTATAATGTAGAGACTTGGAAATCAAAAAGAAGAAATGTAAATATTTATGAAAGACTTGAGTATGCCAAGTTTGGTGATGAGATATAAATGGTGATGTATGACCATCCAATCTATGGGAACGTTTCCAAGAACAGATGGTATTCCAGTGGAAGTTAGGAGGGAAGAAAGTGATAAAGATCTGCAAGGATTTGTTTAACAGTATTTTAAAAAGAGTGGAGGTACCAACATCCCAGAAAAAAGCTGTGATAGCTGTAATACCTAAAGATTACCCATCTGATCCAGCTTCATATAGACCCTTTCTAATTCTAAAGCATGATTATAAAGTTTTTTTTTATAATAACTAAAGCTGGCAAAGGTGATGCTGAAATTGATAGATGTGGGCCAATGTGGTTTTGTGGAGTGGAGGCAAATATTTAACAACATTAACAGAACAGTGATGGTTCAGGGGGAATTGGAATATAAGAAAATACTGCTGTTATTGGTACGTCTTGATGCAGTGAAAGCATTCAATAAAGTAATCTCAGATTTTGAGTAAAGTAATGGAAGCATTTGCATTTCCTGATATAGTAATTTTAATTAGAAAGTTATGTGATTGATCAGAGGCAAAAATCAAAGTGGGAAGGTTCCTGTCCAATAATCTGTGCAAGAAAAGAGGAACCTGGCAGGTGTAGCCTCTTTCCCCTTTGTTTGTTTTATTCAGAACTACTAGCAAAGAAAGTAAGGGACTCAGAAATTCAAGGATATAATTGGCATGATGCTCAAGGAAAGTTGGCTTTATTAGTAGGTGATATTTTGTACCTGATGGAACCAGAAAAATGCATCACTGTGTTGTGGAATATTCTAAAATATTTCATATATATATATATATATGAAATTAATGAAGATAAGACAAAGATTATAGCTGTAAACTGTGCATACACACATGAATTAGTCCAGCAATGCCTATATTTCCGTGGACACAAGAAAAGGAAGTATTTGAGTATGGGTAAAAAGGATTCACTTATGGCAGTTAAGGATATATGGGAAGGGAAAAGACTAAAAGGCTAATACAAAAACTGAGAAACTGGAAGCTCTTGACTAAGGAATATGGGATAGCAAGATGTAAGCAGTAAAACTATTCAGTCCCTTTAGCTTTATATACAGGTTAGGCATATTTTTATCAACCAGAGGAAAAGTTGTGGACTAATTAATTTATTGGATTTGTGGATTAATAGAGTTGAAGGATTTTATTTGGGAGGGGAAGAAGGCAAGAGTCAAGTGGGATAAGCTGATCCAAACAGTAGGAGGTTTAGAATTACCTGATTTAAATGGATATTTTAGAGCTACACTGTTAAGGCTCTTACACACAACACAAACTGAAAGCTACAATTCAAAGTGGAAAGGGGTAATGAAGCATGGTGGTTATTCAAGAAATAAGGAAAGAATGGGATTCTGGATGCACATCCTTTAAGGAGAATAACTGTCATACAGCATATTCTATTCATAAAGCAGCAGAAAGTATACCAAGATCTAAGCTATCACGGGAATGAATAAAAATTCTGCCAGTATAGATGACTGCAGTTAGGAGTATAGTGAATAGACAAGAGGGAGCTGGAATTTACTGAATGAAACCAGCAAAAAGGAATCAATGTATTGGGAACAAATAGAAAAGGAAAGGTAATAAAATGGAAGAGGCTATTGACTGACTTCCCTATCATGTATTGATATCAGAGTATAGAAAAAGGGAAAAGGATAGAGAAATCCTAAATGAAAGATCTGCACTGGTTGAGTTTTTAATTTATTCCAGAACAGAAGCATTTAAAGGGATAATCAGTAGGGCATATAAAATATTGCATGGTAATGATAGGAATCAGAAGAGGTCAGAAAAAATTGGGAAGTATGATTAGATATGAAATTCACAAAGAAACAATGGGAGGACATATGTAGGGCTTCCAAATTTGCAACAAAGTCTAGACTATTTAAGATTTTTGCTTGGAAGTTTTTCCATAGATATGTTATACCCCCAAGCAGGCTTCAAATGTTTTTTTTTTTTTTTTTTTTTATCAGATAGACTACAATCGTTATAGATGCATTGGGGAAGAAAAGTAACTGGGGACATATGTTTTGGGAGCGTAATAAGTTGGAAGACTTTAAAACTTCTCTACAGAGTACTCTGTCAAGAATACTGGGTTTAAATGAAAGTAAATAAGGAAATGATTTTTTGAGGTGGGATACAGGATCTGAATTTGCCTATACATAGGTCTTTCTAAGTTTAATTCTGGTGGCTACAAAAAAAGTAATTACTAGAAAATGGAAATCAAAATCTAAAACTATACTTGACATAGTGAGTATTGTAGCAGAGGTAAAAGACATGAGGTAAGATCTTTACAAAAGGGTGGGAGTAAATTACATAGGCAAAATGGAAATTGTGAGAACAGTACATGCAGAATTTTTTTGGAGAAGGAATGAGGTTTAAGAGAAGGCAGGAAATGAATTTATGTAATGCTGCCTAGATTATGGGATAAATGTATGTGATGCATACATTTTTTTTTAATTTTATTTAGTTTTAAAACAAATCAGTTATAAAACAAATAACTAAATAGGTCCACAGCTGATTAGTAGATCAAAGTTATAACAAAAATGTAATATTTTTCAAGCAAGTTTTTGTTTAAGCCAATATTTATATGAATGGGTAATATTAGAAGTTCTCATCTTTACAGTGTGCAATTCACTATAGCAAACAATTTTTGCCATGCTAACAAATTCAACACTAGAGGGGGTAACTTTACTTTTCTAATTTCTAGTAATTACTTTTCTGGCTATATCAAGAATAGACCACAGAGGAACTTGGGTTTTTGGAATTACCTCAGGAATCTGAGTATTAAATAAATCTAAAGACTTAGAAATATTACATATACCTGACCATAGAGCTTGAATAAAGTTATTAATTTCTTTCCAGTAGGGAAGGGTTACTTCACAGTCATATACCATATAGGTCCAATCAACTGTTATTTTAGTCATATCTCCAGTATTTAATTCTGTTTGATTTATACGTAACTGTAATTTTGTTAGGTGTGACAAAAGCACTGTGTAAGAATTTCAAAGTAAACATTTTTCAGTATAATGAAGATCTAGTTTTATCTGTAGGTTTTAATATTTTCTTATATTCTTCTGAGAAGTCTTAATAATTTTTGAGGAGTAGTTCCAATAGGAGTTGTCCAAATATGCAAAATCTAACTTGAGAATTTTATAAATTTGTGACAAATATTTCATTGTGTTATTGATAAGAATTACAATAATTTGGGGGACAATTTCTTATCTAGTTTAAACATCTTATTAATCTCTGTTTTTACAAAATCTGTAAATATTTGTAAAATTAACCAGCTCTCAGAATCTTAACTGTATTTGGACCTTAAGAACTGATGCCAATAAATTGTTACTTTGTTGTTTCAATACTAGCATTTTTGTGAAGTTATGCATTTCTAAGCAGTCATTTGTATATCCAATTGGAAACCCAGAAAATATTACGTCTTTAATACAATGGTTATAATGTGACTTTTTGGAAAGAGGGAATGTTATTTAAATAGAGAATTTCAGAAGAGGGTATAATTCCATTTATGTAAAAATATTTTAATAACCAGATAAAAGTATTACGGACTATTTATGACTGGTTGTGATATATTTATTATTTACTACTAATATTTCTTGATGTATTTATTTCTATTTTAAATCATAAGATGAATTTATCCACAACAATACAACTTTTACAGTTGTTGAAGTAGCATACAATTGAATATCAGGGAATCTTGTTGTACCATTATTCTAACCTTTTCTGTGCCAATCAAAGGGAACTCTTGGTTTATTAGAATGCCAAATAATGTTAGTAGAATATTTATCATTTTCATCAATTTTTTTGTGGATAAAGTACTAAAAATTGTAAGACAAACAATATTTTAGGGAGAATTACCATCTTAAGCATTAATCGTTCTTCATGGTAAAGAAGTTTGTTCCAATTAGTAACTAAATTTAAAGTTTTATCAACAACCTGTTGAAAGTTTGTAACATTTCTTTACTATTAGATATGAAGTTTATATCAATGTATTTAATTTGATTGCTACTGCAATTGAAGTTAAAATATTTTTGTATTTTTTTATTAATTGATACTGTACTTGTTATGATTAAATTTTAAGTTTGAGATTTCTTCAAACTGACCAATAGAAATAATTGTATGCTCTAATGAATTTTCTAGATTTCCTATTGTTAGTAAAAATTCAGCAGAGAGTTGAATCTTTAGTATGAAATATATTTAATTTGATGCCAATAATGTTCTTATTGGATCTAATACTATTAGCAAAGGGTTGTATAGCTAATGCAAAAAGTAAAGGTGATAATGGACAACCTTGTTTTGTAATTTATAGGAATTGGAAAGAAAATAACCCATTTTAACATAAGCACAAGAGTTAGAAATTAATGCAATTCTCAGGTGAGAAATTATACATTGTTTTAAAGAGGTATGACCAATTAACTGAGTCAAAAAGCCTTTTCCAAATTGAGACATATAATTTTTTTATATTTTTATTTGCATAGGCTATTGCTGTATGTATTATATTCTGTACTCTATTTAAAATAAACTAATTTTGATAATTAGTTCAGGTATACATAGATTAATTCTGATAGCTAGAATGGACATGAACATCTTATAGTCCAGATTTAAAAGTGAAATGGGTCTGTATGATGAGCACTTTCTAGGATCCTTATCTTTTTTAAAATATGTGATGCAAGGGAGTATTTCCATGATGGGGAACATCTGCAGTTTTTATTTCTCTATGCACCTTAGTCAATTTAACTGTCATCTGGTAGTGTTTTATGTAGTTCTGGTAAACACCATCTAAGCCCGGCTCCTTTTAACTTTTTTATATTTTCATAAAATATTTTAAAGCCCTCAGTAATACTGTTAATATCTGTTTTATTTAATGTTATAATTACTTTGATATGTTTTAGTTTATTTTCTTTGATCTAAGAGCAAGTTTACGCAAGCTTAAAGGGTTTACTGAATATGCCTCGGGTTTAAGTTTTTCCAGGTTTATTGAAATGTTATGATTTAGAATTTTAACATATTTTGTATTCACATTTTTAAGATCAGATGGACTGATGATGTCATTTGGTTTTAGATTTAACTTTAATGCGTCTATTTTGGCCTGTAGTGTTTTTCAATTTTGTCTTATTACTATACGTGGTGGTGCTGCAGTAGCATTGTCACCTCACAGTAAGACGTTGTCCTGTTCGATTCTCAGCTAGTGTGTCTTCTGTGTGGAGACATGCATGAATGGGCGTACCTTCATTAAAAGGTTGTGCGTCAGGGCCGGCAACTCGGCACGTAAAAATCTACTGCCAATCATTAGCGGACCGGAGTTCCACTGTGGCAATCCCTAATCGGGAAAAGCCGAAAGACACAACAACAACCAGCTTGTAACCTTCCCATTTGAGTAAGCCTTTAGTGAATCCCACAGGACAATGTCAGATATTTCACCATTCATGCTTATTTCTAGGAAATTTTTGATCTCTCTAACATACCAATTCTTGAATCCTTTAATTTTAATAATGTACTCTGGTAATCTTCTGTGATGAATTAAATTGTAGGTTTTTAAATAATAAAGGTTATACCATTATGATCTGATAATGGACATGAAACTATTGAAATTTCTCTGTGATAACAGATTGAGACAAAAATATCAAAATTTTTTATGTTCAATATCCTGTATGAATAATAGGTAAATTGAAGTGTTTGTTTTCTTGGCTCATATTTGTTCTTTAGATTCATTAGATTTATAAAATGTAAATGTTTGGCTGAATATGTGATTCTCAGATTTCTGTCTGCAGTAGATTCTTTGTCTGATAAAAAAGAAATAAAATCACCGGCCATTATGACTTCACCTTTCATATAATAGGCTGTAGTGTCCAAGTTATTTTTAGCATCTTTAGCTCCAACCCCTGAAATCCAATAAGATTCACCATTTCTGTTCCACTCCGTTATATAATAATGTTTAACATAAACATTTTTATCAACAAAGGTATTGTGAAGACTGGTAGAGAAGGGGTGAAGACTGTCAGCATAGTCAAACAGAATTTGATACATAATTCTATCATTTGCAAATATAAATGTAAAATACAGGCTTGTTTCTTAAATGAAAGAAAACACACTGTAAAATGTGAACTTCAAGATTGTAGCAACATTGCCATCTGCTGTAAGGAAAACTAAGCCAAACATTTCTAAGGTTCTTTGGAATTAAAATGATGTCTTGTATGTTCTTTGATCTGTAGAGCTCCAAGTCATTTGGTCTGGGCTATCACATTCTTTCCATTGTTTTAACTTGAGGAATAATTACTAGAGTGTACATATGAAATGTCTTTTATTGTTGTAGTTTCCTGAGCAGGTGTTAGCTTGCTAAATAGTGTAGCCTGTTGGCCTGGGAACACCAGACTAAGTGTCAAAATGATGTAATGTGTATACTGGGAAACTTAAGTGTCAAAATGATGTAACCTGGGAGGGACCAGCAGAAATGTGTTAGCGGTTTTAAAAACTATTGCACAGAGAGAGACTGTATGCATTTTGATCTTGATATCCAACTCTCTCAGCACTGCCTTATGTTCTCTTTATGTAAGTAGTATCTTAGAAGTGTGTTTTCTTGTAGAAATAGTTAGGACTATAAACACTAGACTAAGTTTTTTTGTTATGTCGGAACCTTCCTACTGTATTGTTTTAAGTTTGTGTGATCTCTGAATGCTTGGGTAGCACTGTGGTGTAGTAGTATTGTGTTTTGATTATTTATTAAATATTTTAAAAACCTTTTACCCGTGGCTGGTTTGTGTAGAGATAAGTTAGCTCTTGAGGACATTGCATATTTATAGAGTTTACTGTCTAAGCCTCTCCTATAGCTTTAGCCCTGGGCTATATTACCAATTGGATAATAATATTGCACTGTAATAATTGGACACCCTTCTAAGGGCCTTTGGGTAGCTGATAAGTATTAGCTGGTGGTGGCAGTAATTACTACTGTATAGTCTGGGTAAAGGGGCACAGCTGGAGAATCTGTGTCAGCCTTTCCCAGGAGTGTCTGTGAAGTTGTATAAATACTTAGTGTGTGTGGTGTGTCAGCTACCTGGGCAGGGACATGAAGCAGTGATCAGACAGAGAGGGTCCTGGAGGTTAGCTTGTCAGGTAAGCTGAGGTCTGGACCCTATAGCTGTGCCAGTGGGTAGACTTACTGGGGAGCAACCCAGCCCCAGACTGTCATCTCTGTGTGCAGTTAAGGGAAATTGTACTTTACTGTGTGTATTTGTTATCCTTTCCTCTTATGAGATGCCCTCCATGGTGTCAGTGGAGAGGATTGAGGGTCCTTGATTGCTGGGCCAGGGCACGGCCGTCAAAGGTATCTTTTACATTAGGCAGTACTGGTGAGTTCTTCCATGAAATGATGGTGCCTCCTCTTTTAGCCCAAAAGCCAGAACCTGCTAAAATGAAACAATTCTTTAAAGAAAGTTTATTTATATCTTTATTAAGCAAATGTTTCTTTCTGTAGAAGTACTATTTCAGCTTTATGTAATTGCAAGTTTGAGCTTTATGTAATTGCAAGTATTTATACAGTCTCCTCCTCTTTACTGGATTATTCAATCCATTAATATTAATAGATATGCATTAAAAGTCTTACCTTTATACAAGAGAAAAAAAAGTATAATGAAAAAACATTTATGTGAAGAACTTACTTTATATATAACAATATGAAATCTTCATCTATAGACAAAACTTTTAAAACAAATAAATTACCTAATAATATAACCCTAAAACATTCTACCTTGGAATAACGTATTTTGTTGAAAAAGATGAACAAACTACCTCTAAAACTCTTCATTAGACTAACAATGCTTAGCCCATGCTTCTGATTCATGTTAGTGTGCATCATCTTAAAAATCTAGTCAGTGAGTTATTATAAATAAGAAAAGTTAAACAGGTGTTCAAAGTCTTTATTATACATTGACCAAACTGAATATCTCTACATTCATCTTTCCTTGTATCGGATATTATCTCCCTGGTCTGCTATTTGGAAGAAGTCAGTTGTTTTCATATTTATTAATGTATAGGTCAGATTTATATATTTTTTAATTTTATTTACTGTATTTAAAGTTGTTCATAGGATCATAAGTTCACAAAGTTAATTGCCATTATGGGCCATTCCAAGGCCATCCAATTACCCCATGTAAGAATCAAACCTTGCACCTTGTGATTATAAGGTGAACACCTTAACTACTATACGAATCTCCCACACTTGGAGATGTATTTATATACTATAACTATATACACAGTTACTTATTCTGATTTTTGTATATTATGACTTGTACTATTACTATATTCCTAGGTTTGGTATATTAGCTATAATCCTAGTATAGAATATCATATAACAGAACATTTGTTTACCCTTGCATATCTGATGCTCTTTAATCTAGTACTACTGTTAGAATCAATTCTATTTTCCTTAGATATTGCATCTGACAGTGTCTGAACAAACATCTGAAAAGTCTTTCCTTTTAAGATTCATACTTTTCATAATAAATTGTTCTGAGATATTAAGTTTCATTATTAAAGAGACAGAGAAACACAATGCCGGTTTTTATTATCAGAAGCCTCTTTCTATAGGCTAGTATATAAAGTATCCTTTTGGTATACTGCAAGCATTCAGAACTATTTAGTAACTGACAGTGGTTTAGAATGCAATTCACTGTCTTTTGCATATTATCCAACTTGTATTATTTTTTAAGTGGAGGTTTTTTTTTCCACCAGCAGGGAACTTATCTGCCCAGCAATGGACCAATGTTAGCTGAATACTGTTCTGAGGCCATTTGAGGAATGACATTCTCTTTGCTCATAGGTAGGTTCATAGGTACGTACTGGGCTATCTGCCCAAAGGCATATATTAGCCCAGCCACGTTGTATGGTATTCACGCCCCTTTGGTTAGTTCCTTAGGCCCTTGATCTAGCAGCTAGTACCCTTGGCCCCTATCTAGTAGAGCTGTTTTTATGATTCCTGGTGTGAACTTTGTTACCCATCCACTTGTCAAGGTTCCTGTTGAAGAGTGATAGTGAGGGGCTCTGTCCTATGTAGATCAGGACCTTGTTCCATAGCAAAGGAAGTCTTTGCGAAGGTAATCTATCCCTCCAGCATGTTCTATTCATTGTTGTGCTGAGGTTTATATCCCTAGAAGCGTGTAGCTCGAGTAGATTTGGTTTTGTTAAGATGGAGCATGTTCAACAGTTCTGGGTTGGACATGGCTTTGTATGTTAGACAGAAATTGCCTCTGAGCAGGCGGTATGCAACAGAGAAAAACCTTAGTTTTTTCAATTGTGCTGCATAGGGCAACTGTTTGAGGCCAGTAATCCTCTTAGTGAGGTACCTCTATGGTCTCTCGAGCTGCTGGAGATGCCTAGCCAGGTACATTCCAATTGGTGCATTGTACTCAATAATGGGTCTGATGAGGGAAGAGTAGAAGGGCACCACTACATTCTTAGTTCTTGATGCAAACCATTTCGTGATCAGTTGGGTCACATAGAAGGATTTTCTAACCACCTTGGCAACATGGTTATCAAAGGAAAGCTGATTATTACTTGGGTCCCTAAATCCCTTACTTCAGATTTCAGGGGGTTACCTCCTATGTGGTAGTTCGCGGGTACTCTGTTTTTTCCAAAGGGGATTACTATGCATTTTTTAGCATTTAGCTTGAGACCATGGCTTTGACACCATGCATCAGTCTCATTTAGGCCCTTCTGGAGGATATCCATGTCGGCCGGAGACTCTATTATAGCACCCAGTTTGCAGTCGTCCACAAACTTGGTCAGCCACAGCCCTTCAGTGCTTGCCTGTACTTCTGAAAAGTATATGCCAAACAGGAGGGGCCCCAGGACAGAGCTCTGAGGCACACCGCTCGTTACTGGTCTGCATTCAGACATAGATCCCACTACTCTTACTTTGTGGGATCTGTCTGAGAGCCAGTTTACGATCGATCTTGTGACGTAAGAGTTTATGCCCAGGTTGGTGAGTTTATCAATAATACCCGAATGGGGAAAGGTGTCAAATACTTTAGCAAGGTCAAGGTAAGCCGTGTGTACCTTCTTTCCTTTATCTATAGCCTGAGTAACTGTCTCAAAGAAGTCCACCAGGTTCAGGAGGCATGATCTGCCCTTGACAAAGCCGAGCTGTGTGGGGTCAAGTGTTTGGAGGTTCCCAATCTCTCCATTTATGAGTTCCATAATGATTTGCTCCATTATCTTACAGATCAGACTGATCAGGCTTATTGGTCGGTAGCTCCCAGGGTTGGTTGTTGGCCCACCCTTGTGCAGCGGAACCACTGCTGCTGTGCGCCAGTCTATGGGCACATATCCTGTCAAGAGGCTGAGACTGAACAGGGTATTCAGATGCGGGATTAATTCATTTTGGAGCTCACTTATGATACAGCCCGGGACACCGTCTGGTCCCATGGAGGCAGTGTTTTTAGCTTTAGATAGAGCCTTATTAACCAATGTATCAGTAATAATTGGGGTTACACAATCCCCTGGAAATAGTAATAGGCCCTATAGGTGGTGGTGGTGGGGGGGATTTGCACTGAACCTGTCAGCCAAGATGTTGGTAATGTCAGTGGGGTCAGTGTATTTTGTTCCATTTTGTACTAGCTCAGAACAGGCCCGAGCGTTGCCATTTAGGTTTTTGACGTACCCATAGAAGGCCTTATGGTTATCCTTGGCAACTTTCTTTTCGAAATTGGCTTTAGTTGACTTGATGAGGGCCCTCAATTTCTTACTAATGCTGATCAGGGATGATTTTTCTACTTGAGATTTGGCCTTTCTTGTACAAGTCTCCTCCTTTTATTGTATAGTTTTCTTATGGCTGGGGTCCACCAGACTGGTTTCTTCTTGCTTGAGGAAGGAGTCTTGGTTTTATTTGGGATAGCACGGTCCATGCAATCCTGAAGACGTATATAAAGTGCCTTGGTGTAGGATTCTGCATCCTGGATATCATCATCCTTCTGCAAGGGAATAGTGAAGCTTTCACTCCTGATGCAAGTAGTTTGAAGTTTGCTTTGGAAAGGTTGTTTACGATGGTTTCTTTGACTGGGGGAGGTGGAGGGGTGAGGATTCCAGGGTTATCAGTTTGTGGTCTGATCTGACCAGAGAGGAAGTGATAATGGGTGTGGTACAATGGGCGCCCATATTTGTGATGACTAAATCCAAAATATTGTCTCCTCTAGTGGGAGAACATACCAGTTGTTAAAGGGCATTTGAATTTATAAATTCTATGAGCCGCTGGGCATTGGAGTTAGAACTTTGGTAGTTCACCCAGTCTATACCAGGGTATTTGAAATCACCCAAAATTATGGTGTTGGGTAGGATCTTTATATTTTCCAATGCCTCAAGGAATGCTGAGTGAGCATCTTGAGACATGGTGGGCGATCTATAACAGGCTACGACTTGAAATGTGGTTTGCCTGCTGATAGTTGCGCATGGATGATCTCTGGGGCATCATGCTGTGGCACTAACCTGTAGATGTGGGTATCCTTGATGAATATGGATACACCTCCGCCCTTTGTACTGCGATCCGATAACTGAGGCCGGAAGGTATGATATGAATTGTAACCTGGTAGTGCTGGGGTGCTCTCTGGAGCCCTGAACCAGGTTTCCGTCACTGCACAAACATCGATTTTTCTCCATACTGAGGAGTGCCTTGAGTGCGTGCATTTTGAGGTTGAGACTTCTGGCGTTGAGTAGCATTACCCTTAGTTTTTGGTTCCATGTGCTGGTTACGGTGGTTGGTTTGTCCTTTGAGCCTTGCCTAAAAAAGGCACTATGGGGATGGCAAGAGCCTTGGCCAGTATTCGAAAGCCTAGGGTTGACAGGTGCAAACCATCTCTGGTGAAACAGCGAGGCTTGTCTGTCATGTCATCCCAGGCAGACAGACGCTGGATCCCCTTAGAATGACACCAGAAGCTTAGCCAATTGTCGAAATTGATCATTTTGTCTTTGTATTGTGGTATCATTCTAGGTGAAGGTAGTATGTTACTCAATGTCAGGGTCATACCAGCTTGGGCTACATGATCAGAGAACTCAATGTCTCTTTTCATGTAGTCCAGGGAGGTAAGTCTTAGATCATTTACACCAACATGTACAATGACAGCGTCATACTTGTACTTGTTCTGGAGTGACCAAAGTGCCTGTGTTATGTGGCAGATCCTAGCACCTGACAGGCAGCTGACAGTAACCTTCTCCTTGTTCAGCCTGGTGAGTGGAATATCTGTGTGCCTTACTATAGAGTCTCCTATTACTAGCGTGTTGGGTATGGTGTTTTGCCTTAGGGGCTGTCGTGAGGCACACTGCTGAGGTGAATTGTTTTCTGGCTTGTGTTTTGGTGGTGCAGGTTGCTTGTTTGTCTGCTTTGGAGGGCATAGTTTCTTTTTCAGATTGGTACCTAGTGCCTCTGAATATGTTTTTGTGTATTTACGTGTATGTTTTGCCAGTGCTTGTTTTGCAGATCCATGTGTGACTGGTGGTGTGATGCTAGTGCGTCTCTTCTCCTCTTGACTGTCTGTTACAGTCATGGGTTGAGACTGCTTAGCCTCCAGTCTGGCTGTGTATTTGCATCTCTCACAAGTGTTTGTGTCTAGAGGTAAGAGGAGAGGGTTGTCTGTATACATGAGGCAGTTGTGACATTGCCTCAGGATGCCCAATTCCACCAGATGAACTGGAGAGTACACCTGAAGCTGACCTCTGGACATGCTTGAAAAAGTAAATTTCACTTGTCTTGCGGACAGTCGAGGGTCTTATGCTGTATTATAATAGTGCTGTCTAGGAGATTTGGAAAATAATAGTGCTGTCTAGGAAATTTGGACAAGTGCTGATTTGGGTTATGCAAGTGCTGCAATAAGAGCAGTTGATCTGAAGCAGTTGAGTTGAGGCTTGCCTAGTTGTAAGGGAAAATTTGCAGCGCAGACTTTGTGGAGCCAGGAATAGTATACCCCAGCTAACTTGCTCTCCCTGATGCTGCTCTTTGCGCAAGACCGTGCAAAAAGAGAGTTGCAGGGTTTTAAGAGAGAGAGAGATCAAGGAGTTTGGAATTGACCCAAAATGGCCAATAAAACTACAGTTCCTAGGCAGTAACCACTCCTACAGGGACAGGCAGGCTGCTCAGTGTTAACCACTGGTGAACACAGAGACTTCCCTTTAGCCCAAGTAAGCACTGGCCTCCAAGAAACTTACAAACAGTTCAGAACAGCAACTCTGTAACTGAACTTTTTTTAAATTATAGAAAGTGGGAAAATAGCAAGATTTTTTAGTTTTTGTTTAAGGATAGCAGAGACACACAAGTAGCAAACTAGTTAGAACAGTGCAATAAATGACCCCAACACGTGTGTGCTAGGTCAGAGGCAGGTAAAATGCAATTTTAAGAAAAAAATATTTTAAATTAAGTGCAACACAAAAAATGCAATAAACAGGCTCTAGGTATGTTCTAAATACTGTTTCTAACACAGATATCAACTTTTGCAAGCAAGAAAACTGAAAAGTAGGCGTCAGTGCCATTTTTCTAAGAAATAAATCAGAAGAAAATACTTAATCTCAAAAGTGGCTCCTTTCTTCTCTCAGCGTTTTCTCCTCTTGGTAGGTGCTTCAGCAACAACTATCAAGCCTGGCAAGAAAGCTCTGAAGTGCTTTGCAGCCAAACCTTTTAGTCTACTTAGCTTAAACTAACTATAATGGTTTGGGTGCATGGAAGGTACCCTGAATGTGCCCTAGTGAAAATGCTGCACATCACAAAAAGTCAAAAGTCACTCGCTGTAGGGATCTCAACATAGCGTGACATTAACAGATAATGCAGGAGAGACGGATCAGTCTCCCAGAAACTGACGCTTCTTTGGTATAGACTCCCTATTCATGTAAAACAGAGCTCCTAACTGACCCTATTCAAACGCAACCTAGATAATTGGATGGGAGACTGCAAATTCACCCCTGGGGATGGCACCCATGCTGTCATGCAGAGGAGTAGCCAGTGTCAATTACAAACCCATTCTGTTCATCAGTTTATTCTGCAAACTACCCAGTAAAGAACAAATGGAGATACTTGGGATTAACATGGCTAGGCTTGTAAAGGCTCTAGGCCCACTAGCCTATTAACCTCCTATGAACCTATCCTTTGGAAGCTGGATGATTGTTATATCCTTAGCATAATATAACCCATATATCTAAGGCTACCACACCAGTGATTCTTATGAAGAATGTCAAATGGTTGTATCCTACATGGGTTTACCAGCAAGGTATATATTTTTGTCACCCTTGGTATTAAGACAGTTAAATGCCACATTAAATCTGCTCTAGTATTAGGAAGACATTAGTGTACAGTACAAGGGAGTCCTAGATGCCACACTTAAACAGCTCCTCAGATATTCTACTTATGACCTTCCAGGTTTAGTAAACCAGTGATAAAATGTGACTGTTGTATTACTGGTGCCTACTCAAGACCAACAACCTTGGACAAAGTCATCAGATGGCATACATGGCTAAGGAATCAGCCTATGCCTGTGGACATCAAAGGGTAACTGCCTTTGGCACAGTCATCATTGCTTTTGGGTATCAAAGGTTATCTAGTTAATGTATGCCAGCACAAGTCCTTGCTTTTTTGGGGCTTCTGCCTCAGGTAGCATTTAGGAAACTGGAGGAGAAAAAGGCAAACCAGACAGACTGGTCTTTCACTTACCCATACAAAAATATAATGGGGCTTTCCCCACCAAGGAGTGACCATTTTATCAGTCACATGCTGGGCATTTTGAACAAAAGATGGTGCTGTGAAAGGGCAAGTGCAGGGGCCAAGGTAGACAAGTGCAGGGAGAAAGGTCCTTCCTCCATTAAGGAGGATTCTTTTCATTTCGGTTGAATCTCTCCTTCAGGTGAAAGGTTTTATATTGTAAAAGTTAGCAGTCTGAGCTGACCACAGGCCATTGGCTGAGTAAGTTCATTAGCTTGGTTTAAAAGGTAGAATTCAGAACAATTTCCTCCTCATGGACTGTATCCCTCTAGACCATGCATCTTTGATAAGGTTATTAAAAGACAACACATTAGCATCAGCACACAAGTTCCACTTGTAGCATGAGGACAAGGAAAACACTAAACATATCTGCTATGCTAGCCCTTACTTCAACTCTAACCTGCAAATGCACTAATGCTGAAAGATTCGGAAATCCAATACTTGTGACATTAAAATCGCAACCAGTACTGTACCTTGCCCAATGGAACTTCCTCCTTCCAACATCGCACACAATCAACCAAGTATCCACTCAATCTAATTACCTCACATTGCAGTCTAACATTGACTAACGCAATACATAATCACACATCTAAAAAAAAAATGCACAGAATGTAATATATGAAAAATATGTGATCCCTTATCTTCAAAGGGATGTTTTGGTTCCAAGCACAGATTAATTTCACTTCTGTTGAGGATCCATGCCTTATAAGCATCTACTCCAAATATGACAACTTGCATTCTTTCATTAGTACTACATCTGTTAGTCCTAATTGTAGTTCCCTTAGGTGCTAGTTCTTATCTTGGCAAAGATGCTTGTTCTTGCATCGGAATAAACTGATTAGACCTTATTTTGTCTAAGTAAAATTATAATATTTGAATTCTGAGTACCATGTAACATGCTACACCAGTTTGCTGCATGTTTAACCACTGTGTATATAAAATCTGTTGTGAAATTTCAAGGTAATATTTAAGCATAGACTTTTCTACTACTGCTGAATAAAAACGAACAGAAGCAGTTGAGCCATTTTGTATGGACCTGCTATTTTAATTGCACATCTTTGGAGAAAATAATTTCATTTGACTAGACACCCAGCTATTATCTGAGGTTGTGCATATGGAGGTCATAACTTTTTTTGTTGTCTCTTTCGGCTTATCCCAGTTAGGGGTCGCCACAGCGGAACTCCGGTCCGCTAATGTTTGGTAGTGGATTTTTGCGTGCTGAGTTACCAGCCCTGACACACAGCCTTCATCGAAGGCACGCTCATTCACGCATGCCTCCACACAGAAGACGCTCTAGTTGAGAATCGAACGGGACAACGTCTTGCTGTAAGGTGACAACGCTACTGCAGCACCACTACCATGGGACTATATGGAGGTCATAACTACAGAGTGCAAAACAATGTCATGAAAAAAGACTGCTCTATCAAGATAGTTTTATGCATTTTATTAAGTCGGATTACTGTCAAAAATGCAACATTGTAAAGAACGAACGGTGATGTTACTGACTCATATACTCGTCTCATGAATATTAAGTAGATCCGAAGGTCGACATGGCAACATCGACAACATTTTGTCGATATTAATGTTGACAGTTACCGTTGCCAACCATGCTTCGTGTCCCTGCCTCATTTACATCCTTATGAACTGACGGACACTTGTACGTCGACATTCTGAATGCTGCTCCTACCATGTTTGAGGAGGTGCCCGTCATGTAACTGACTTTCTGCCTTTTGATTGTAAACCCATTAAATCTATAGATTTGCAGGCACAGAATTACTTATTTCCTTTGGGAAACAAGAGCTTGAGAGTGACCAAGCTTCCTAGTGGTTATTCATTATCTATTTTCTCCTGTTTGAAACAGATCAGCTGAATATTTCATGTGAAATCGCATGTTGCCTTTAAGTAATTGAAGGCATGGGGCCATTAAGTGATTTGCTGTCTGATCTCACCTAGTATGATGGGGGTAAATATTGCAATGAAATGCATGACGGAGGTAAATATTTGAATGGAAATTTCTCCACATGATAATTTTATTAATGAAAAGATGTAGTTTATTACATTGTAGCAGCTTATTTAAATGATCAAATGAACTGCACATTTTATGTAGTAAATGAACCATCATACTAGAACATTTTATTCCCTATTACAGGGGACATATTAGGACGACATATTACATAGGAAAGGTAGACTTTCCTAAAATGATCCATAATAAAGGGATTGCTTAGCATGATTGAGGTATTGTTAGTACATCAGTTTTTGCATTTAAGTATTAACTTGTGCAATAAGTCACATAAGGATGACTTGGAGTATTTATACATGTTCATGTATTCATAAAATAAAGAACAATTAAATGTCACATATAGCACTAACACTGTGCCAACATGAATTCATCTTTTCAGAGCATTAATTATTAGATTTGTATCTGTTCAATGCATTTTTCTTTTACAGGTGAAGCCAGGAATTCATCAGGAAAAGAAGTAGACAAGATAGAGGTAAGAAAAATGTGTGGTTCTGTAATCTAAGGAAAAGGCTATAGAAAAGTGTTTTCCTGGGAACTGTGCCATAACTCACCTTCCCGTTCTTGTTTTCATTATGCAACATTCAGTATGAGTTAATACTCCCTCGTGTGGTGGTCTGGTCGGGTAGCATTTTGGTCCTGAAAAGTTAGTACAGTGGAATGATTCACTTCAAATGATGTTCAAGCCACTGTATCTCGTAGATGAAGCAAGCATGAACTCAGCTATATGCAAAAAGCCACATCTCTGAAAAATTATAAAAATAACATTGCTTTTCAAAGGGACAAGCCCCTCTGTGTCTATGCTGGGGGACTTTACCTATGCAGTCTCCTCTTATTTAAATATACCAACACTCTGGTTACACAATCCTGGAGAAAAGGCAAAAACATAGTGTAGAATGTTTCTACTTGCCATCTACAGCACTGTGCTCCAGAAAACAGTAAAATCAACTGGCAGTTGCACTTAACATCTACATCACTGTGCTCCAGAAAACTTTTAGTTATGTACTCACCATAACTTCAGATGTTTGGGATCCATCTCGCCTACATTCTGACTGATGGGTTCGGAGCCGATCCCTCGGCTCCGACTCGGCACGCTTATGCCAAAGAGCTAAGTCTCTTACTGGCTGAGCTTACCATATCCCAGGATGCACCACTACCAGTCCCCCAGATCTAGTTTGTCCGCATACATGCACACATGCACACCCTGCTTATATAACATAGTCAGATGAAACAAGATAAACAGTAGAACTCAAAACCGTTCAATCTCTTCTGATCTCCAAGGCAGGGGGAAGGAGGGTGGGTATTAGGAATGTAGGCGAGATGGATCCCAAACATCTGAAGTTATGGTGAGTACATAACTAAAAGATGTTATGTGATCCTATCTCGCCTACATTCTGACTGATGGGACAGCGTCCTAGCACCTGAATCCTGGGTGGCTCACTGGAAAACACTCCTGAGTACCGTGGAACCAAATGAAGCTCGTCCTTTAGATGCCACATCCAATTTGTAGTGGGAAATGAAAGTGTCGGATTGGACCAAGTAGCCGCAGCACAGATTTCGATATAGCGAGCTTGGAATGAAAAGCTATAGAAGTAGCCATAGCTCTGGTAGAATGAGCCTTGATAGATGTTGTAAGTTGCTTATTCGAAGAAGAATAAGCCTGAGTTATGCAATCTCTGATCCATTTTGAGATGGTAGCTTTTGTGATGGTTTGGCCCAGTTTATTATCTGAGAAGGACACAAACAACTGGTCTGACTTACGAAGTTGCTGAGTCCTGTCTAAATAGAAGCGTAATTGCCTGTGAACATCCAATTTATGAAGAGTGTATTCTGCTTCATTGGAGAATTTTGGGAAGAAAACTGGTAGCTCTAGAGATTGTTGGAGGCAGAAACTAGAACAGACCTTTGGGACAAAGGATGGATTAGGCCTAAGTGATACTCTATCCTTGTGGAAAATCAAGTACGGTGGCTTAATAGACAGGGCTTGAAGCTCTGAAACTCTTCTTGCCGAAGTAATTGCAACTAAGAAGGCAGTTTTCCAAGACAGATATTTTAACTCGCATGTAGCAGCCGGTTCGAAAGGGGGAGATGTTAATGCGCGAAGCACCAAATCAAGATCCCACGGAGGTGCAGGATGAAAAATTGGTGGTCTTAATAGGCTCGCACCTTTAATGAAAGTTTTGCATAGTCTGCTGCTCATCAAAGGAGGATCCATGGATTTGTGGAATTTAGAGATAGCCGCTAGTTGGACTTTAATAGTTGAGACAGAAGATCCCTGATTAAACAGGGATGTTAAGAATTTCAAGACCTCTGGGACAGGAGCAGTGATAGGGTCTAAGCCCTTGAGTTGAGCCCAGATAGCAAACCTCTTCCACTTACTAAGGTACAATTTGTTAGTGGTGGGTTTGTGGGCGAAGATAAAATGTGAACAACTTCCGGGTCTAGTGTGTGCCTTCTAACTAAAGTCGGAAGTGGAGGAGCCAAGCTGTCAATTTCAAAGATTGAAGGGACTGATGCCGATGTCCCGACTGATGGATTAGCAAGTCCGGAATCAGGTCTAAAGTCCACGGATCGTCCACTGCATGCTTCTTCAGGTAGGGAAACCATACCTGACGAGGCCAGTACGGGGCAATCAGTATCATTGAAGACCCCAGTTGAGAAGCTTTTTGAATAACTCTGGGAAGAAGCGGAATTGGAGGAAAGGCATAAAGTAGCCCTGTTGGCCAAGGTTGTGCTAGAGCATCCATGGCTGGTACTCCCTGATGTGGGATCAAGGAGAAGAACCTTTGGCACTTGGTGTTTAGTGGAGTTGCAAATAGGTCGCAGCACGGCGTCCCCCATCTCCTGAAAACCTGAGCTGCTACTGTGTGGTTTAGAGACCACTCGTGAGGAGAGAGAATTGTCCTGCTCAATTTGTCTGCCAATATATTTGACTCTTGCGGGATGTGGGTCGCTACCAAGAAGCGGTTGGTAGCTACAGCCCATTCCCACACTCTCATGGCCTCTCTGCAAAGGGGGTATGATCTGGTCCCTCCTTGTTTGTTCAGATACCAAACCACCGACATGTTGTCTGTGTGGATGGCGATGATGCCCTGAGGAAGAAACTTGTGTAAGGCTTGTAGGGATAGAAGTACAGCCCTCATCTCCAACACATTGATGTGGAGAAGAGCTTGTCTGGAAGCCAGGAGCCCTGAACTAGCCTGCCCAGACAATGCCCCCCCCACCCTATCTGGGAGGCATCTGTCGTCAGGGTAACCACTGGAGAGGGAAGAACAAAGGGGTTTCCTTGATCCAAATTGGATGTCTGAAGCCACCAGCGAAGGTCCCTTTTGCATATTTCCGTAATCATGATGTGATGATTGAGGGGAAGATCCTGAAAGGACCATTGCGTTGACAATAGCCACTGAAGAATCCTCATGTGCAATCTTGCCAGCGGAACTAAAAGAACCGTGGCAGACATTGACCCTAGAACTTGTAGAACCATCCTGGCTGGGGCTTTGGATCTCGAGATTAGAGCTTGAACTTGGCCCTGTAAAGTTTGGATCCTTTCGGCAGGAAGAAAGACGCGCATCAATCTTGAGTCTATCTCTGCTCCTATGAACCTTATGCGTTGAGAGGGCAGCAAGACAGACTTTGACCAATTGAATGTAATCCCCAGGGAAACACCCAGGGAGATGGTGGCTTTGAGGTTGTCCATTAGTAGATGCCTGGTGGTTGCAGTCAGGAGCCAGTCGTCCAGACAGGGAAACACTTGGAATCCAAGACTTCTCAGGTGAGCCGTCACTACTGCCAAACACTTGGTGAACACCCTGGGGGCTGTGGTGAGGCCAAAGGGCAGAGCGCAAAATTGGTAATGACTGACTCCCAGGCTGAAGCGCAGATACCTCCTGGACGCCTGATGTATCGGTATGTGATAATAAGCGTCCTTGAGGTCTATGGAGCACATCCAAACATCCTTCTCCAACAGTGGGAGAATGGATTGTAACGTGACCATTCGGAATTTGGATTTCGTGACGGATTGGTTCAGTCTGCTGAGATCCAATATTGGTCTCAGGTCCCCTGTCTTTTTTGGCACTAAAAAGAACCTGGAGTAATTTCCTGATCCGATCTGGTCTGTGGGGACCGGTTGGATGACTCCTTTTTCTAGCAGCTTTAAAGCTTCTGCGGCTGCCATTTCCCTTTGACTGGGTGGTGGGTCCGGGATCCTTTTGGACGGTGGGGGCGAGTATGTGAATGGGATGGTGTAACCTCCGGCAATGATCCGAAGCACCCATCTGTCCTGAGTGATTGACTCCCAGGCTTTTAGGTGCTTGGCAAAACGACACCCGACTGGCTCCGGAGCAGCACAGCCGGGCAATCCCTCATGACGTGTGGGAGGCTGAAGAGCCACGAAAGGACTCGCGGTCTCCAGAATTGCGGGGCCCTCTGCCGCCTCTGGGACGGCGTCTCCCTGAAAAATTTCCCCGTCCTCTGCCTCTGGAAGGGGAATCTTCCTGCTGTTGAGAGAAAAACTTTCGAGATTTGCGGAACCACATTTTCCCCCCTCCTTTAGCCTTGGGGTAAGGCCGAAAGGGAGTGGAATAATGGGCACCTACGGCAGATAAAGTTTTTCCCTCTTGCTCACAGCGGGTAAGGGTGTCTTTAACCTTGGGTCCAAACAAGGAGGACCCATCAAAGGGAGCGTCGGCGAAGGAAGACTTGAAGGCCTCCGCAAACTGACACAAGCGGAGCCAGGCTTGTCTCCGTAGAGCCACGCCTGTGCCTGCCGCTCTACCCGCCCCTTCGGCCACATAGGAAATGAGCCTCATGGACGAGTTAGAAATTGACGTAAGGATAGCCAACTGAGAGCTAACCGACTGGGCTAGCTGCTCAGGTAGGTTACCGAGAGGAATCTGACAACTCCTTGACCAGATCCCTCTGAAGCCTGGTAAAATGTGCCAAATAATTCAGAGACCTTAACGTAAAGGCCGCTGAAGTCAGGGTGCGCTTCCCGTACCTGTCCATACTCCTAGACTCCTTATTAGGAGGATGGATGGACGTTGAAGCCTCTGCCACGTCCTGTTGTGTAGCAGATGCCACCACCATGGCATCTACAGCCACGCCTTTAGTAAGGAACTCCTTCTCGGGGAGCAGACAAAATTTATTTGGACGAGAAGGGACTGGTTCCACAGTATCTGGATGTTCCCACGCCCGACAAACTAAATCCAGAAGCTCGTCGAAGGGCGGAGACACCCAGGAGGCGGAGGGCTGAGCCCCAAAGGCCTTGAGGAGCACTGACTCGTCAGCAGAGGGGGGTTTGGATATCCAGCCGCCTCGTTGTTTGAGGATCTCTAAGATGTCTGCAAATGAGACATCATCCGAGGACGACTTCGGGGACCCCTCTGCATCATCCAGATCAGTGTCTGAAGTAATAGACTCGGGGGAGTCCACGTGCTTCCTCTTGCACGATCTCTTCCTTGGGGGTTCCTCCGAAGACAGCTCAGAAGAACCCTCAGGAGGAGGGGAACCCCCACTGGGGGTAACCTCAGGCCCCGGGGCTCCGCTGACTACGGACAGGGGAACTGCCAAAGACCCAGTCTCCACGCCTAGGGAAGGTGCCGGTAAAGCCGGGGAGATGGCCGAAGAGGACTTGGCCAAGGCACTCCTCATGGCTCTGAAAGCCGGACCCCCAGAATCCTGGGAGTGTCCGGTCCCCGGAGCCGTGATAGCCGACGGAAGTCCCGCAGCCGAAGCACCGAGGGGGAGGCTCGGAACCGAAAGCATAGGTCCCGAAACATCACCCCCGGGTCCAGCCGAAGACGTCCGCGTACCAAACTCGGACCCGAAGCCGGGTTGGAGTAAGGGTCGGAGCCGACCCTGAGATCTCCACCGGCTCCAACAGCACCTGCTCCGATGGAGCCGAAGCAGTCGGAGGAGGAATGGCAATGGGGTGGGCCAAGGTCATCGGCTCCGAAGCCAACTGGGTCGGAACCGAAACAAATTTTTGGAAGACTGGGGACTGGAACAGTCTTTGGAGCACCCTGTCTATATCAGAATCTGACATCCTCAAGACCGAGAGGAAACAGAACGGGTCGAGACGGCCTCTCCAACGGCCCCAAAGGGCTAGGGGACCGGCTCGAGGCGACTCGATGAGTATCGGCGCCGAGGAATACACACCAGATTCCATCGGTGCGAGGTGGACTTCGGCCGAGGAGGAAGTGTCTGAGCGGGCGACCCTTGTCAGCTCCGAGAGCAGTGGAGCCGACGAAGGTGACCCGCCTCTCGATGCCCCAGCCATCGGCTCCGAAGCCAGAGGAGTCGACACTGGTGGCATTGAGGCAGACCGTTCCGACCTCGGCTCCGAAGTCCTTGGAGCCGAAGGAGAGGCCTGCCTTTGTTTCTTGGCGATCGGATCCGACGGACTGGTCGGAGCCGACGCCCTTTTCTTTTTGGCCGGAGAAGGAGAGGATGCCAAAGCTTCTTCGAAAGAAGGTTTAATTAATCCCTTAAGAATTAATTTATTTTTCCTCTCCTGGAGGACCCTTGAGGAAAAAGCGTGACATACACTACATGATTCCTGTAAATGTTTTGCCCCTAAGCAATACACACAGAGCGAGTGATCGTCCATGATGGACATTTTGAAGCTACATTTTACACATTTCTTAAAGCCCGAAGGCCTAGGATTCTGAGACATTATAAAAAAATTTCAGAAAACTAACTGGAAGAAACACTGGTGACACACCTAGAATAGGCTTACAGTTATCACTCGCAATACTCTGTAGTCAAAACACAGCACAAACTCTGTAAATTGGAATAATTTCTCTCTGCTAGTTCTTCTTTAAAGAAGAGAAATATAAATGATCCAAAACAGAACCGAAGTCACCTACAAATAAAAAGACCGGGAAAGGCCTTTCCAGACAAGAGGTACTCCTAGTCCACACTCACAACACAAGAATTCACCAAGTGAATTTTGTCAAACGCACTCTAAACACAAGAATAGCTGTTAAAACAGCTTTTTGTTGAGAATGAAGAAAAATCCTGACAGAAAAACTAGTGAAATAATCACTACTTAACTCAGCCAGCTCGAGACCACGTCTTCACTTGTTAGCGGCAAACGAGATCTGGGGGACTGGTAGTGGTGCATCCTGGGATATGGTAAGCTCAGCCAGTAAGAGACTTCGCTCTTTGGCATAAGCGTGCCGAGTCGGAGCCGAGGGATCGGCTCCGAACCCATCAGTCAGAATGTAGGCGAGATAGGATCACATAACATCAGTAAAATCAACTGGCAGTTGCACTTAACATCTACATCACTGTGCTCCAGAAAACAGTAAAATCAACCAGCAGTTGCACTTAACATCTACATCACTGTGCTCCAGAAAACAGTAAAATCAACTGGCAGTTGCACTTAACATCTTACATCACTGTGCTCCAGAAAACAGTAAAATCAACTGGTAGTTGCACTTTTTCTTACAGCTAGTCCGGAGGACTGTTTTTCTCTCCAAGATGGTTTGATTCTACCTGCTGCTGTAGAATATTCTGTTTGAAGCTGCTGCTTGTCAGGATGTAAATCTTATCCGATTGTTTTCCTCCTGGTCCACTACAGGGTATTTTTTGACAGCGTTCCTCCTAAGATAAAACATGAAATGCATTTTGAATATGTCCTTCACACAAACGGTAATGATTGCTTTCATGTCTTTCTCTGTCATGGTTCTGTATGTACCTCTCTTATTTTGTTTTTATAAGTGTGTCAAAAAGCAAAAACCGTGTTATACAGACATTATTTTGTACTGGTAGGAAAGGAATGGAGTGCTTTTAGTTTTAGCTATTTTAACTAGGGCAGATAGGTAAGTCCTAAGGATATTTTCATCCATGATGGAGGTAGAGTGACAAAAATTAGAAAGATACATTAGACAAGTATATAAAGTTACAAAGAACATGCATGTTTGCAGAGATACAAGTATAGTGTATAGACTTAAAATTAGTATTCACTCTGTATAAACACGTGTTAACAACATGTTGGATTAGTTGATATTTTCTAGTAATACTGCAAAGATGGTATGGTTAGTGATGAACTTAAGCTAAAAACCCTGCCAGAAAGAGGTTGCAGTCCTGCTTTTCATCTGTGTATACTTTTATCTTAGATGTAAAAAAATGGAAAAATATTAAAGCTACAAATTAAGATAATCCATACAATTTATTTACTTTGATTCGTTTGCGTGTGGTTACTGGGAAAGTCTAACTGGGTCGTGAGAACATCACTTTTCAACAGAGGTCTGGGGGAAAACCTCAAACTTATTTAGTGAAAGAAAAACTTACAAAAAGAGTATAGCAGACACTTTGTGAGTACAACCAATATTTGAAGTGGCATGATTACAAATTCAATATAAATTGGAAGGTAATATATATAAAATGTATAAAAAGTAATCAATAGGTGCAGATTCCTCAGTCATCTGTGTTTTGTCGACAAACATGGTCGACAGTTGTACAAGCTTGCACAATTCTTGAGGTTTAGGAATATTCCATTTCCCCAGTTTTGTGCAGTCTTGGATTTGGTATATATAATTAGCAGGGATGTGGGGGGGGGGGGCACAGGGAGGCTTGCACCATTCAAAACATTTTTTTTGTTTGTTTTAAGTTTTGCATGTGCCAAGGTTGTTTTTCAGTGCATAGGTAGTAGAGCATCAGTGCTGTGTTTTTGGAATAATGTGATATTGTTCTGACATGGAAAAATACAAATGTTTATGAAAGCTATTATAACCACACACATATATATATATATATATATATATATATATATATATATATATAAAATATAGTTCTCCTGTTCTGTCATTTTGGGAGATGTCCACTGCTTAAGGGCAACCTGGGTGGGGTACTGTTCTTCTAGCACCAGATGGGGTAACTTAAAAAAGGGTGCTGGAGTTTGCCAGTACCCCTGACAGGAGGACTGTTCATCAGTTCCTCAAGTGAAGTGGTTTTCACCAGGTATGAGAAGTAATGCAACTCTGGCACCTTTTTTAAAAAAAAAGTGAGCAGTGACCTGCCAAAAAGTAAGATAGACCTTTGATTTCAGCACAGCCTTTTATTTGATCCTGTACCACCTGATGCTTTCAAAAATGACAAAGGTGGATGGGTGTAGACTTTTTTATTTAAAGCTAACATGGAAAAAGTATCATTTGTATTGGGAACTCTCAGAAGATCAGAAAGTGAAAATTGTGGCAAGTCTGCAAAATAAACCATTAGTCTTCAGCTTGGTAATAGCTGGAAGGAGACCTACAGAACAGATGAAATAAGATTTTGCTTCAAGACTTTACTGAATATTAAGGACCCTGCCCAGGTCACATGACTTGTTCCCTAATCTACTTGCACTCTTGCAGTGCTATTCACATATTTTTGCCATGTGCTGTATTTTGAGACAGTTTCATGAATGCCTGGAGCTGGTGTGTATTACTTGGATGACTAGAGTAAGCAGTAACTAGGCTTGAACTGTAAATTTCTTCTATGGTAGTGTCTTGCACCATCTTCACCCCCCCCCTTAAATCTACAGTTTCATTATAAAACATTTGTTTTAATTGTTTGCAGTTTGATGCCTTTGATACTTTGCCTACATTTTTTAACAAGAAACATCTTTGTGTATGTCATAACTGATAATTTAATCATACATTTATATAAATGAAAACAAACTATAATGACATAATTTTAGTTACAAACTTTATACATTACTTATCTATCCAGTCATTGTCTGTCAGACATTGTGTAGCTCATTCAGATACTGCTTTCTTTTAAACCTCATTCCTCCTCTGCGTGTACTGTTCCCACAATTCCCATTTTTTCTATGGAATTTGTTCCTATCCTTTTATAAAGATGCCAATTCCAGTTGTTTTATCTCTGTTACTATATTCACTACCTCTAGTACATTTGTCTTGGACTTGATTTCCATTTTCTAGTAATTGCTTTTTTGGCAACCACCATATTTAGTCTCTGCTAGGCCTTATGTCTAGGCAATGTTGATACTGTATCATAGCTCAAAAAATAATCTCCTTCATTACACTAATTTTCTCACCTAGTATCTTTGACAGAATAGTGTGCAGGGAATGTTTAAAGTCTGCCAGCTCATTACATTCCCAGAAAATCTTACCAGTTACTTCCATCTTCCTCATCACACCTCCAACATTTGCTGTCTACCTGAGGAAAAATTCTGAGTCCCTTCCAAACAAATATATATATATATATATATATATATATATATATATATATGTATATCTATATGGGAAAGGTGACTGCTGGCCAGGAGATTAATTTACTTTCAATTAAAATTTTTTTTTTTTTTAATGGGCTTCCTTCTTTAAAAACACCCTTTGTATCTGGTCGCACAGATGTAGACGATGGAAACAGGTCGTAAAAACCTGTTGCATCTGTGCGACCGACTGTTTACATCTTCATCTCCTGCGTGTGTGGAACTTAAATTTGAGAAGATGCGTAAACTGTGGGACAAGTGAGAGGTAGGTGTGTGTGTTTGTGATTAAGAGGTATGTGTTAGTGACTGAGGTGTTTGCGTATGTGAGCACGTAGGTAGAGGTGTGTGGTGTAGTGAGAGGCATGTGGGCGCGAGTGGGCGTGCGCATGTGGGTGACTGTGTGTGTGGGGGGGTGACTGTGTGTGGGGGGGCGACTGTGTGTGTGTGGGGGGGGGGTCATACCTCTCAATTTTCCAGATTTTCATGTCATATTTTTGATCTTTCTCATAATTCTGATTTTCTGGAAAATCACTAGCAGATCATTGAGGACTGAAGTCCGAAAATAATGGCAGACATTTCAGCTTTAAACTTCATATCCTTCAGAAAATTCATACTAATGCAAAACTTATTCTATCAACTTTCTAAGTTTGTAATAGCAATATTTAAAAGGTGTCCCTGTTTTAGGGCCTTTGTCTCCCCCCCCCCCCCCATTTGTGGCTTTGCCCAGATTTCTTGCTCAGAGGTTAAGCGGTGTGGAGGGTGTGAAGGGGGAGGTAGGGGGTGTATGTGTGTGTCATACCTCTCAACTGTACAGATTTTCACAGTGTGCCCAGATTTTTACTTTTATATTTATGATCCAAGGTTTAAAGTTACTAAGTAATAACTTGCATTTGAGTTTGACTTCATATCCTTCAGAAAATACGTTCTAACACAAATCTGGGCATTCTAACATCTTTCTAAGTTTTTAAGAGCAATATTTAAAATGTTACCCTAGTTTTGGGACTTTGTGCCCCCCCCCCCCCATTATGACAGGCTTTGTCCAGATTTCTTGCACTATGAGGTTGAGATGTATGGTTTATGTGTGAATTTTAAAGGAGTGTTAGAACAGCAGGTAGCATACTTGCATTTTGATGCAGAAAGCTGTGGGTAATACTCCCACAGCATGTAGATGGATTGTTGATACTGTGTTGTATTTTAAGGGGGTAGGTGCTGCAGTCCTGAATATGTCCTCCTCTGGATGAGATGCCTAGTAACCATGAACCTGTTTTCAGTTTGCCATCCTATCTGCAATATTACCAGCTTATCATTTTTTTTAATGTTTGTGTCTTTCGGCTTTTCCCGGTTAGGGGTCGCCACAGCGGGAGCAATTTATTCTTCAAGGGCAGCAAGCACTGAATTTGTAGCTGAAATATAAAGTTGTTTGCTAGCAGCAACCTTTTCATAAATTACAGATCTCTCTAACGTGGAATTATTCAGATGATTTTTACTTCTACAGAAATTGTGCATATTGACTGATATTGGTGGATTGTAATGACAGAAGTTTGAATGGCCTTTTGAGGTTGAAATGGGCAGTCTTGTCATATTGCTTACTTGGAAAAAATGTTCAAAACTGTAAATTTAAAACATGCTCTAGCAAGTGGTTCTGTATTATACAAGGGATATAATTTATTGTATATTATAATTTAATATAATCAGAAGGTGAATCAAAAAACTTTTTTGCATGGTCCTAAAAATGTGTGCAAGGGGCCTATGATCTGAAAACAGCCTAAAGGTAAACTTACTCTGCCCCTGGCCAGATCCATTTTTTGAATGTGGGTTTCAATGCTGTTTCAGTGAATCTGAGTTTCAAAGGCAGAGAAGTTTTAATGCCAAGTCTGTTTTCATTGTGAGACTGTATTGCTTTGTTTAGCAAATGTCTATCAGTGTTTGTACTATACAATTTTAAATAGTTTTAAATCCAAATATCTCTAATCGTTGTAGAGGTAAAACCGAAAACAATATGCACACAGAGTTTTGAACGGTGTTATGGCAGCTGGGAATATGGCAGCTAGAAAGAAGTAGCCAAGTAATCGGACACTGGAATGCCATGGGGGTGGGGGGTTTTGACCCAAACGCAATGTATGTGTACCACCACCTTTTTGCTTACAAAAAACACTATCTTATCCTCTCTTCCCAATCCTTTCTAACCTCCTCTGATTGATTCTTATAGTTATGCAGCATTTTATATGCTGTACTAATTATTCTCTTTAACAGCTTCTGTTTTAGATTCTACTAAAAACACTACCAGTGCTGTTCTTTCACTTAGGACCCCCCTATTTCTTTCTCTTTCCTTGTAATCTAATATCAATATTTGATAGGGAAGGCAGTCTAGCCTGCAGTTCAAATAAATTCTTGTCCTCTTCCCATTCTGTTACCTTTACCCCTCTAATCATCTGCTCCCAATACCATGGTTCTTTGTCAGTTTTCCCCAGTAAATTCCAGCTCCCTTTTTCCTATTGTCTGTATCCCTAACTGCAATCATCCCTATCAGCAGAATCTCCTTTCTCCATTCATGTGTTGGCTTACTGTTTGGAATACTTTCTGCTACTCTGTGAATACAATATTATGTGTGGTTACTGTTCTCCTTAAGGATCTGTATCCCAAATCCCTGTCTCTCCATGTTGAGCTACCCCCTTGTTTTATCATCATCCCCATCCACTTTGAATTACAGGTTTCTGCTTGTGCTATGTGTAGGAGCCTTAACAGTATAGCTCTGAAATATCCCTTCAAATCGGGTAGTCCCAAACCACCTTGTTCAGTTGGTAGAATCAGCTTATCCCACTTGACTCTTGCCCATCTTCCCTTCTCAGATAAAATCCTTCAGCTCTTTATTTAGTATCTACAACTTCTCCTCTGGTTAATAAAAATATGCCTGACCTGTGTGTAAAACTAGAGACTAAAACATTTTACCTGCATGTATCTTGCTATCCATATTCATATAACAGAACTTCCAATTTCTCAGTTTTTATATTATCTTTTATGTAGTCTCTTCCAACATGTCCTTAGCTGCCACACCAGAATCCATTTTGATCCATTCTACTAAGTACTTCATTTTATCGTGTCCCCATAAACGTGGATATTGTTGAACCAATTTGCGTGTGGGTAGATAATTTAAAGCTATTGCCTTTGTTTTAGCTTCATTAATTTTATATCCAGAAAAGGTTTGAAACTGTCTCAAAATGTTCCACAACACTGAAATGTCCTTTTCTGTTTCTATCAGGTATAAAATATCATTTGCAAATAGAGCCACCTTTTCTTGACTACCATACCCAGTTATATCCTTGAATTTCTGAGTCCCTTATTTTCTTTCTATAATGCAAATAAAAGAAAAAGAGGACACCCATGCTTGGGTCCTCTGCTCAAACAGAAATTATCAGGGAGGAACCCACTCACTTAAATTTTCACCTCTGATCCCTCGTATATCCTCCTAATCAACCTTATAATTTTATCAGGGAATGCAAATATGCTTCCATTGCCCTGCTTATAAACTCCCAGCTTACTCTGTGAAATGCTTTGTCTGCATCAAGACTCGCCAACAACAGTGGTATTTCCTTACATTCTGCATCCCTCTGTATCATCAATGTTTTATTAATGTTGAATGTCGGCCTCCCTTCCACAAAACTACATTGATCATGTCTATTAATTTTGGCATCACCTTTGCCATTGTTTTAGCCATTATAGACATTAACTCTTTATAATCATGGTTTAGGATTGAAATGGGCCTGTATGAAGCTGGATCTGATGGGTTTTTACCCTCTTTAGATAATGCAGTCACCAGCAATTTATTTCAGGATGTTGATGTTTCTCTTAACATACTGTTAAACAAAACCTTCCTGATCTTTCAGGTTTTTCCTGCTAGCTTCCAAACTTCCAGAGGAATACCATTTATTCCTGGAGACTTTCCTGTGGATTGATCATACATCACCTTTTTTAATTAATCTCCTCTTATCCCAACTGTTAATAATCGAGCCTCATCTAGCTCTAACCTTGGCATATTTAATTGTACCATAAACATTTCCATTCATGCCTTTTCTTGATTTCCATATTTCTCTGCTTTATACAGAGTTTCATTAAATTTTTGAAATATTTGTAGTGCCTCTACAGGATCTTATCTTTCTTGTTAATAGGCTCCCTAAGCTTAGCGTCAATCATTTCTACTCTGTTGCCTGATTCATTGTGCTAAAAGTTTTTGTGCTCTGGAGTTATCATAAAAAAAAAAAAAATTGCTTAACAGCAGTCCTTTTAAACTCATGCATATTATCGAGGTAATCCCTTATTGTCTGTTTAGCATTCTGTAATTGCTCCTCCTCTTGTTCTAGGAGATTCCCCCCTTCTGCAATAATTTAACATTTGTTATTCCCTCTAACTAATTCTTGTTACTTCTTAACCATATCTCTCCCTTTTATTTCCACTCTTTTTTAAACTCCACTTTAATTTTATCCTACTCCCTGGCTATATTTTCAGAAGAAATTTCTATGTTCTCTGATAACTCCAGAATAATTTCCAGTACTCATTCCTTAAATTTCTTTTTTTCCATAGATAGGTGGGAAAGCGCTGCGGTCTCATTTTTATTTCATTACTCTGTTTTTATTTTAGTTATTTTTGGCACATGATCTGAAGTAATTATTGGGTGCATATCAAAACTTTCAATTAAATGCGCGTGTTCCTGTGAAATGTGGGTTCTGTCTAGCCTAGGTTTTTGTCTTGGGAATATATATGTACATTCACTCCAAACTCCTATTACCAAATTAACATCCTCCATACCAAATATTTTCATACATTTCTTCAAAAATCTGCCCTCCTTTGTTATATTTTACCTTTTGGGCCCCCCACACCCATCTTCACTGTTGCAAATCAAATTCCAGTCTCCACCTATAAGTAATAGTACCTGCTGAAACCTGATAATTTCTCCCAGAACTTTCTGAAGCTTCATTATAGCAGTTTTAGGTAGAATATAAATGCATGCCAATAATAATCCTCCTCCCTTGCCAGTAGTCCCTTAGTACTACAAGTCTACCATTATTATATTTTTATCTTCTCTCACTATTGGAGCTTCTCTTGCAATTTTTAATACAAGTACTCATTTCATTTGTCCCCAGGTATTCCACTGAATAACCATCCTGAAAACCTTTTTTTATCAAATTCACATGTTCATTTCTTTCCAAATGGTGACTCCTGTAGCATAGTTGTTTGCACACTCCTTTTTTTAATATAGTTCACTACTCTCTCTTGTATATCTCTGTGAGACTATATTTATAGATACTATAGATGTTAAATTGTTATTCCCACCGTTTAGGTTTAACAGCTTTTTTTTAACGTATCTAGTTCCAGCTTTGGTGTTACATGCTTGCACTAATGTTTGGCAGGTTGATCTTTTTACAATTGTTTCTTGCCATATCCATTTGAGCCTATGTCACATCTTATAAAAATGTGTTTTATTGAAAGCCCTCAAAAAAATGCACCCCTAAAACCTATTAACGTAATACAAACACACAAAACTATGTACATCTTCAAATATCGAAGTTTTACCCTAATACAGTTATGCCAAACTGACAGCCACACTCAGACTTTGGATTAATGTAAAAGGAAGGTTATCCATGCTAAGATGCATGGTACTCAAGTGCAGTCTAGTTTTGTCTTATCTTTATTACTCTCCCAGGTTGGGAAAACACTTGAATGCTCTCAGGAAACATTACACACACACAAACTAATCTGCATAGACTATTTACTAAAACAGGCCAATGTCTGCAAGGGAATACCTAAGGGCCTTGGCATATGTGGCATCTTGCATTTTAATGGTCTCCCTGGCAAAATTGCACAAGAGAAAACTCCAGTGGTTCCTAAAAAAAACACTTGGGAAACAGCATTCTCTTTGGTAGATCAGTTGTCATAATGGTTAAGGTCTTGGCCTCCCATCAAAGTTCAGTCCTGACCTCCAACCAGTACCCATTTGGAATTTGCATGGTCTCCCTTTATCTCTGTGGGGTTTCTCACACTTAGGAAAAACACGGAGTGTTTCCATCTCAAACTCATCTAAGAATTGAGCTGCCACCAGCAGCACAGGCTCTAGATGGTGCCCTGTAGGGGTAACAGTTGTATAGAACAATCATCTTGGGTATTTACTATGGTGAGCTGTATCTTCAAAATAGGAGAGCACAGATCACAGGCTCCACATGCAGTGGCAGGGCCACTTGGTGTAAAAATGTCCCTGGGTGATCTTGTTGTCTTGACCAATATTGCCAAATGGGCATGGATATTTGCCGGCAAAACTGAATTGAGAACCTGGCCTACTCTGACCTATGCTAACAGTGGGAGGAGTGTGTGCACCCCTGTTGGCTAGTGTGTGTCCAGTATAAAGCCTAGTAGCCCTGAGACAATAGCTAGTGTCCAGTTGCCCAGCTTGGGTTACCTGGGATAGTTCTCTTAAGTGAAAGCTGTGCATAAATCAGTCAACCTGCCAAACATGAACAAAGAATTGACACACACCATGTAGGTTCATTAAAGGGATGATTGAAGTAGATCACATGATGGAAAGAAAGAAGCTGGACATCCTGTGTATCCAGGAGACAAGGTGGAAGGGCAATGCAGCAAAGTCCCTTCAGAGTCTAATATTCCGGAGAAAGACAGGTTAGAAATGGTGTGGGAATTGCAGTGAGGGATGTTATCAGAATTAGTGACAGACTCATGGCAATCGGACTCAAGTGTAATGGTATTCATAATGTCAGCCTATGCTCCACAGCAGGGTTGTGATATTGAGGAAGAGTGCTTTCGGACAGTAGTTACAGGACAGTAGATATTGGTGTTGGTAATGGCTGACCTGAATGGACATAGGACAGACAGAACAGGATATGAAAACTGCTTATGTCCACATGAGGGGCAACAGGAATAAAGGAGGACAGAACATGCTAGACATATGTCTAGCAAATGGTTTGATGGTAGCCAACTCATGGTCAGAGAGTGAGTCACAAGATCACATATACCAAGTGGCCAACATGCAATTCAGGTAGACTTCCTCCTAGTAAGTAAAGGGTGCTGGGTTAGAATCATCAATTAGTCATCCCTAGTGAGACATCTGTCCCCACAGTATTGCCACAATCAGTTGCAAACAGTGGTCAGAGAAGACTTTAAGGTCCACAGAGATTGGGCTGAAGACCTGGAAGTTGACTGAACAGAAAAGTATAACAGTTTAAGGAATTACTCAGGGCTTTATCATCTCAAGAAGAAGAGGAAATAGATGGCAGCAGCTTAAAACAGGATGTGTAATCGCTACAGAACAATTATGTGGTTGAGCCAGGTGTAAATAAGGTACATAAGGAAAGCCGGTGGTGGAATGAAGACGTCCAGGATGTCATAAAGAAAAAGGAGTTTAGAAAAAGTGGGAGATGGAAAGGGCAGGCCACGTTAGGAAGGAATACGAGTTGGTTAACATAGACTAAGAAAGTAGTTACTGTAGCAAAGAATAAGGCATCAGAGACACTCTTATCTTCTAGAAAAGACTGTAAATGGCACAAAGAAACCCTATCAAGGGGGATACCAGCAGTAGTCTGTAGGACATCAAATGCAGATAGTATTTCCAGCAGTTTCTGAATGAAGAAGATCCCACAGAAGCTGTAATACCCCAGACACAGCCTACAGTGAGAAAAGAGGAGGAGCCCACCCTAGAAGTAAGAAATGTACTAAAGAAAATGAAGATGGGGAAAGCAGCAGGCTCGTGAGATCACATCCAATATGATCAAGATGATGGATGAGATGGAGGAGAAATAGCTTCTGAGGGTACTCCTAGCTGTATGTCAGACACATCCTAGATGATAGAATAAGCACACTAGTGCCAGTGTTCAAGAACAAAGGGGACGCTCAAATGACAGTATAGAGGTATCAAACTGTCACACTGCATGAAACTCCTGGAGAAGGGTTATTGATAAATGAATATGTGCAGAAGTAGAAAGTAAGATGGGAGATGAGCAGTTTGGATTCAGATCAGGATGCAGCACAACCAACCTGATGTGTGCAGTGAGGCAGATCCTTGTGAAGAAGCTGAAAATGAGGAAATAGTCCAAATGGGCATTCCTAGACTTGGAGAAAGCATATGACAAGGTCCCAAGAAAGCTGATTTGGGCAGCCCTGCAGTCGTTTGAAGTCCCAGAAACATTGGCAGAATTTATGTAAGCTATGTACAAGGACCCAATGACTCAAGTGCAAACAGTATTCGGTCTTCCAGAGGGGTTATCAGTGGGAGTGAGTGTGCATCTGGGTCCAGCTCTCAGTCCACTGCTGTTCATACTGGTGCTGGACTTCATTAGCAAACAGGTCAGATGGAACAGATCAACAAAGTTGCAGTATGCAGCTGATGTGGCATTACAGGCAGACTCTGAGCAAGAACTTCAGCAAAAAGTAGGGGAATGGAATGCAAAACTGAAAGCACATAGGATGAAACTGAGCACAGATAAGACAGTTATACTGGCAGCAAATGGGGAAAATCAGTAAAAGCCGAAAACTGAGATAGAACGGAAAATAGTGGAACAGGACAGCTTCAGGTATCTGGAAGGGGTGGTTTCAGAGAAGGGAAGCCTGAATGAGCAAGTCAAAGCTAGAATCAGAGGGGCTGCAGCCAACTCGCACAGTGTCAGGGGGTGTATGACAAAAGAATGTCAAAGAAACAAAATTAAGGTGTACAAACAGTGGGGCAACCAGTAGTACTGCATAGAAATCTGGGCTGTAAAGGCAGAGTAGCTGAGGAAGCTAGAGGTGATGGAGATGAAATGCCTGAGACAGGTGGTAGGATGCACACTGGGACATGTGAAGAAATGAGCAAAAGCCAAAGTAGCTCCAGTTGCAGAAAAGGTCATAGAAAACAATTTATGGTGGTTTGGGCACGTAGACAGGAAAGCAGAAGAAAATACGATGTAGATTTGGGACAGACAGGAAGAAGGCAAGAGGAAACTAGGATGTCCAGCAAAGAGGGCTGGTTGAGGAGAAGGATTGTGTGACAGAAGACCTGCAGCAGTCAGGCATGAGTGTCATAGAAGGTAGGAAAGTGGCCCTGAATATAGAGAGATGGCAGGAAGTGACATGACACCCTGACCCCCTGTAGAAAATAATGGGAAAAAGGGGGTGGGATGATGATTCTCAACCTGTTAAAAGCTGGATGCCTCCTCTCCTCTGCTTGAAAAGGGAACTGCACTTATGGAAATTTACCATCTTGCAGAATCCAGGGGCAAATATCTACCTGCCAGAAATGAACAAGACCATCACCACAGACATTGCTGATATTGCATGGGGGCACATTTGAGCCCCCCTGAAGATGTAGGATATCTGGACTCCATAACCAAGAAAGATGCACATACACCAGAAAGAGATGCTGGCAGTCTTTATAGCCATCAAAGCCCTTCAATACAACCCAGGAACACAGCAGATTTGGACAGACAGCACCATTGTTGAGTATATAAGCAAGGGGGGGAACCCATTCCTACAACCCCCCCCCCCCCGTGCAGTCATGAAAATATGGCTATTGGCACTGCAACTGGCATTCAGCATCTTATTGGGTTAGTGCAACATCATAGCATACTCTGAGTAGGGATCTTCTGGACCCGATCAGATGGATGCTGAAAACAGATTTTCTTGGATGTCACCCATCAATGAGGCCACCCTAGTATAGGCCTTCTTGCCTCTCATCAGACAGCTTCAAAGGTTCTGCTCCAAAACCTGACAGACATGGAGAGCAGACATCTTCTCTTTCAAATGGGCAGACCAATTTCTTTCTGCCACCACCCCTACCTCTAATTTCCAGAGTACTTATAAAAGTTGTCTGACAAGCCAAGCATGATAGTCTTAGCCCCCTTCTGGCCAAGGGAGCATTTGTTCTTACTCCTGTTGATTCTCAGTAAGGGGAGATATTACATTCTTCCACAGGTGACAGATGTACTCACCCAGATAAAGGGGTCTGTGCATTCATCCTCACCATCCTTAAACTTAATATGGAGGATTGATATTTGACCACAAATAATGCAAACTACAGAATTAGGAAGAAACCAAGTAACTGAAAGTCAGACATGTCCAAATGGTAAAGGTTTTCTTTTGCTGCAAGAACAAAAACATTAATCCAACCCATGTGGATATAAATCTACTGCTGGAATACCTTTTGAGTTTTTTTCCCCAAGGCCTTTCTTACTGCAGTATTAAGGTGTATGCTTAGGCCATCTCTGCCTGATCTAGTTGCCCTCTGTCTTTTTGTTCTCACCTACAGCTGAAATAATTTCTAAAGGGGTTATACATCTAAGGCCTCACAGAAGAAACCCTGTCCCTACCTGGGACTTGCACTATGTATTAGAAAAAAAAAAGTTATATACTCGCCATACTGTTCCATGTTTGTTGTTCTTGATCTCGCCTTCTTTCTTGCTGGTTGGGTTTAGAGTCGATACTCTGCTCTGACTCGGATGCATTCTAAAGCTAGAGAGCTTCCATTGCCTCGAGGCTAGATCTTATCCCAACATGCCTAGCGAGAGTTACCCAGATCTCGTTTGTGGTAACCATAACACTAGACCAAACATACACACACACACACATACACACCTAGACCACAGTAATGGACTCCCAGCCTATGTAAGTTATGAGGCAGGAAGGGAATCACTGCACATATAGCCAAATACCAGATAATTCCTCTCGATCCTCCAGGAAGGGGGGTGGAATGCAAGAAAGAAGGCGAGATTAAGGATAACTAGAATGTTATGGTGAGTACATAACAACTTTGTTACGTTGTCCCTATCTCGCCTTCATTTTTGCTGGTTGGGACAGTGCCCCCAGCACCTTCTTTCTCGGGTGGCTCAGTGGAATAAACTTTTCAGAACAGTGGAACCAAAGGAAGCCCTGTTCCAGGAGGCCCCATCTACCTTGTAATGAGTGATGAAGGTATGAGGATTAACCCAAGTAGCTGCTGTACAAATTGAGTCTAAGGGGTAGTCTGGCTTCCAAGGCAGTAGAGGTAAACAATGCTCTAGTTAAGTGTCCTCAAATTTTTCCTGGTAGATGTTCTTCGTGTTTCACTGTTGCAGTCATTACATTTGGGTTATCCTGCTGACAGGTTGCCCTCAGTCGGCCTGAATTACAAAATCTTGGGTCCTGCGTGGGTTGCTGTCGCCTCTTCCCTGACGTCAGGGGTATAAAAGATGCAGCCAACTCCATTTTCTTCAGTCTTTCTTGCTGCGCGGTGCCCGAAGCTGAAGCAGTTCGCAAGTGCCGGTCGGCCAACTCCTGAGATTTTCATGTTTGAGTTTCAGATCCGAAGTCTTCATTAAAAGCTATGCACCCCATTGCGGAAACTTTTTTCTTGCTCCAGACCGATGTCAGAAAAAGTTAATTGCATTTCTTGTTGGAAACAAATACCTCATGAAGACTTTCATTCTTAATGTATTCCTTGCCTAGGCCCTGACCATGACGTTTCTAGTTGTCGGATTTGTGCTAGATTTAACCAACACACTATTAAGTGTCGGTACGATTTTGCATTAAGCTATTTTGGGTGAAGATTTAATTATACAATGTCGTCTGATAGCCATCCGACTACTGGAGTTCCCAAAAAACACAAAGAAAAAAAAGACAGGCAACCGAGGTCCAAAACAGACTAAGCTTCTCCTAAGCCAGTCGCCAGTTCTCAGTGAGGCACTTTCGCAGCCCCTGACACCAGCTACTTTAGAGTCGCAGGCCGCTACCGACTCCCACATGGAGTCGGCCAGGCCGCTGGAAGCTCAAGGTATTACAGCCTCAGAGACTATTCCCTCAGGTCCGGAGCCACTGAGCAGATATCAGCTTCTGAGGGGTGTATTCAGACCTAAACAGTTATATAACCGACGTTAGCTTCAAAGGCAAAGACTAAAGCACCTTTAAAGGCAAAGAAACCAGTTCACCAGCCACATGGGACAGGCTTCAATGCCCAAAAAAACAAATGCTCAAAATGGCCAAAGCCTTAATTACCTTGATCAGAGGTTCCCATCCCCCTCCTAAGAGGCCTAGGCAAGAGACAGACTATGAATCTTCAGATCAGGTTTCCATTTCATCTGATTCCTCTTCTGATCAGGAATATTTTCTTCCCCCTATGAGGATTCTGATGCTGAAGAATCCATTCCATCAGCTTCTCCTCCTGAGGACTACTCTTTTGGGGAAACCTTGCATACCATGAGGGAGCACTTCCACTGGGAGAGCCAAGATTTTTCGGAATCTAAGAAGAGGCTCAGAGACTTCCTTTTACTACCTCAACACAGGCCTCTAGCTATTCCAAAAATATCCCCTGCACGTAAGGAGTTGCACGGCTATAGAAATGTCAAAAACAGAAAGAAACAAGCCAGCAACAAGTGGACCGCTGATAAATGAGTAGTTTAATAATAAACTACCAAAGCAACATGAGAGCTTACAAACTGGTTTCGGCCCGGATTTAAACCTGGCCTTCTTCAGTGTTTTACAGAGAAGCCAATCATGAAATGCTTTTATATAATCATGAAAAAGTTATGATTGGTTGACAAGAGATACTGTGCTCATGAATATTCATCAAAAATATATACTTTCCAAATTTATTTATAAACATTCATTAAGCCCTGGGCTGAAAAGTGCACCAAGTTTGGTGATCCATTTCTTTTCTTTCACATCAAGTTTTTTATGCCAGCCACATTTGTTGGTTCTATCGCCAATGACTTTGTCAATAATTGTAAAATGAAATTGTGCCTTATTATGTACAAGTGTATGTTTATATAGAGCATTAGATGTTTTTTTACATCTAATGTCACTCAAATGTTCGACACACGTAACCTAACTGGTCGAGAGGTTTGCCCAACATAAAATGAGTGACAGGTGCAACATGCCATATATATGGCCCAATCAGTATTACAGTTAGCAAAAAATTGAATGTCAAAAACTCTGTTACTATTTCTACTAGTGAATTCTTTTGTTTTCACCATATGTTTACAGTTGACACAGTGGCCACAGGAAAACAACCAATGAGTTTGTCCCCAAAATAGTTGTTTGATATACCTGGGGTAAAGTAGATTCGAAATGATGTTTATAATGATTAAAATGTCCCGCTAGGTTCTTTCCTTTGTGAAAGGAAAATGAACATTTATTGGGAATAATTGCTTTGATTCTAACATCCAATATATTCCAATTGTCCTTGATAATGTTCATAAAATTATTAGTGTTTCTGCCAAATGTGGTTGTAAAGTATGTTTTCTTAATGGGTTTCTTTTGTACGTCAAAAGATTTGATCTGTGTAAACCTGAAGCGTAATTTCGAGCCATTGTAACATACCCTGAGTTATAACCCCTATCAATAAATCTATTATGCAGATCTTGAGCATGATGAGCAAAACTAATATTGTCAGAACAGTTACGTCTGATTCTGATGAATTGTGATTTTGGAATGTTTTTGGCGATATGTTTTGGATGAAAGCTGGAGTGCGGAGTATGGTGTTATACTGGGGAAACTTTCTATAGATTTCAGTTTTTAGAGTGTTATCCATATTCCTAGTTACCAAAACATCCAAAAATGTTATGGATTTTTGATCATAGGTGATAGTGAATTGTATTCCCCATTTGTTATCATTCAAGTATTCCATAAATTCCTGAAGATATGAAACATCTGATCTCCACACCATCCAGCAATCATCCAAATATCTTCGCCAAATATCAATTTCAGGTAGAAACAAATTGAGTATCGTCATAAATCATGATTTGTTCTATGTAAGCCATGAACAGATCAGCATATATAGGGGCAAAAGACGCCCCCATTGCTGTACCTCTGATCTGCAAAAAACATTCCTGATTGTAGAAAAAAACATTTTTAGTCAACACATGCTCAGTCAAATTTAACAAGAAGGTATTAAATCCTGGTTGATACATATTAGATTGATAAAGCCAAAATTCAATAGCATCCAGTCCGGCCCAATGTGGAATATTAGTATATAATGAGCACACATCCAATGTACAGAGCCACCAATCTGAATCCAACTGCATATCGTTAACAATGCCCAAAAATTGAGTAGTGTCCTGTATTCGGGATCTAACAAATGACAACAAAGGCTTCAAATGCATAGTCAGAAATTCAGAAAGTGGCTCAGTGAGTGAGCCCATGCCCGACACAATGGGCCTACCTGGTGGATGTAAAAGATCTTTATGTATTTTCGGTAGAAAATAAATATATTGTCTAATAGGGTCAGAGATTGTTAAATGATTCAATGTTTTTTTGGTTATAATCCCATTATCAAAAGCAGAATGTAAAAAATCATCTATTTCCTTTTTAAATACAGGAGTGGGGTCCAGTGGCATTTTGGTGTAATATCGAGCATCATCCAATTGTTTGTGTGCTTCGATATCATAATAACTCCAATCTAACACCACCACTGCTCCTCCTTTGTCTGCATTGATAATGACCAAATCTTTGTTGCGTACTAATTCTTCCAAACAAGACATCTCACCATCAGTCATATTATTAGACATTGGTAAACAATGATTATACTGAAAATGTAACTCATTAAGTACACTACGCAAAAATAGGTTAATAGTTGGATGCATGGGGGGTGTGAATGATGAAGCATGATATTTAAAGGTATCCATTTGTAACTGTTCAACATCCCCTTTGTCCTGAAAAAATAATTTGAGATTAATAAGTCTGCAAAATGAAAATAAATCTTGTGTAAAATTATCCTCAAACAAAAAAAACAGGAATGAAAGATAGTCCTTTATTTAGTAGAGATATTTGTTCAGCTGTAAGTGCAGTATTAGAGATATTACATACATTATTTACTTGTTCGTCAGTACTTCCATCAAATTTTGTAGACTTGAACTTTTCCTATGTTTCCTACCACCCCTCCTCCCTCTATGTTCCCTAAAGGGGTATATAGTTTTTCCGTTTGGGAGTTGGGGAATCCATAGTGGACTGTGTTTCAGTATCTGTCCCTGATGAGGTGTCATAATCAGTAGATTCAATATTACTACCACGTCCTTTGAGTATAGAACGCGGACGTTTCCTTTTAAAATTAGATGAATTTTTGTTGTGCCCATCTTGGAATCTAACGTGTCTGGTATTTTTAAAAGGTTGCCCCTTCTCATAATCAGAAAGATCACGAGAGAATTTTTTGAGTTTTCTTTCCTTTAGAACAATATCAAAACTTAATAATTCAGTACTGAGCTTTGATAATAAGGCAGGAAAAAAAGTGTCATTTTGATAATGATTACAGTCCTCAATAGACTTTAACACTTGAGTAGTTTCTTTATCAATAATCCTGGTATAATAATCCGATAAAGAACTAACAAACTTCATTGAACACTCTTGCTGAATGGAAACCCATTCTGTAGTTAGACTTTCATCAGGGTCAGCCACCAAAGGCTGAATTTTAACCCTCAGACCCCTAGGGCAAATAAGCTTTGAGTAATTTGTGGTGCCAAACACAAGATCTAAGTGTTTTCATATTTTTGTTAAGTTCAGCAAAATGTTTTTCACATTTTTGTTCAGGCTTCATGGAAATGATATTCCCAGAGCCCACAGAATCATCACCAATGCCAAAGGGTGCAAGATCATCCTTATCCGATGATAAATCCAAAAATATTTTATTTAAATCCATGATAGATTTATATTCAGTAGTCCTTAGTCAATTACTGAATGCTTACTCAAAATATTATTAAATGCAACCACGTCCTGTGCGTAATTCTGATGATAATCGAACAATAATGGCAATATACTGTCGGTGCCAAAGTTATACACCCTATAGCCACGTCATACACAGGACAATAATGGTATAATAGCTCCAGCACTAGTCGACAAAATTAAAGTCAAGTGTTTGGCACCCAAATTCTCAAATTAATATAAATGAAAATTGTTTTGATGGTCCAAGAGGAAAAAATAAAACCCTACGTGCAGACACTGTATGGTTCATTGAAGTCAAGTTGGGTTGATGAGATCATATATTCTAGCTATTATGTATATTTCGGAAACGTACATAAGAATCATCCACTAATAATAACAGTGTATAGACTCACAAATAGGGATATATCAAAAGTCAGTATTATAGTGGTGAGTGTATCACTACAAAAGCCCTAAGGAACCATTTGGTATATATATTACAAGAATAGGCATCCCATATTTCAAAGATAAATCATATATAATATAATAGAGGCAATCTCCAGGGCCCTATAATAAATTGTTTTTAGAAAAAATTATAAAGATTATTGAAAATGATATACTTATTATCATGTATCAGCTTAAAAAACAGCTATCGTGTTTATGATACTCAAACAGTAATGGCAATATAGTATGAGGTACAAAAAAATGTACATCTTATAATCACTTCATGCACAGGACCATAATATTATGGTGACTGCACCACTAATGGGCAAAAGTTAAAGTCAACTTGTGAGCACCTATATTCCCTTGTTTGGTAATATCCAAGTGTTAGTCAGATCATATATTATAACTATTATATGTGCTCCAAAGGTGTACATAGAAATCATCCACTAGTAATAACAATATATAAACTTTAAAGCTCAGGAAAACCACTCGTTAACTATCCAATATAAAGTGTGCAAAAGTGAAATTTCTGTATTTCACAAAATCATATATAATTTATGGTGAAAACAATAATCAAAGCTCAGTGTTCAATTATTCTAGAAAATCCTGAGCAATATTGTGGAGAATGTACCTAATGCCATTTATCATTTTGAAAAATAAACTATTATATTCATAGAACTACCTCATATGTGCTTGTGAGGCTGAACTGTGGTACTGGTAATTATAACATAAACACAATAATCATGTAGGTTACACAAAACAATTGGTACTTCAATTATTCATACTGTAATATACTGATAATAAGAAAAGTGTGTTTAAGATGTTATTATAACATTCAAAAATAAAGTCCCTATATTTCACAGGTAATTTATATATATTATAATAAGCATAATCCTTAGGGTCCTGAGGCCAATCGCTTTACAAAAGACTTCACAAAAAATATTAGAAAAAAGTTATTCTTTGTTCCACCTAACAGCTTGAAAAACAAGCTATGCTATTGAGCAACAAATAATAGTGGTCTTTAATATGGCCCTAATAATGGTTATATAGAGTGTAACATGAACATCAAGAAGTTCAGTAATGTTTGCATCAAAAAGAGACAGATAAAACAATCTCATATGTCTTTTGTTAAAAAATTGTACTATCGTACTGATAGTTATGGCACAAACACAGTAATCAGCATCAGTTGTTCATACTATAATAAACAAAAATATATATTCTACAAGATGTTCTAATTATCACTCATGGATATAAATACATTTGTTGCTTGTATCAAAAAATGATAGAATGTCCAAAAGACCAATACAAGTCACAGTCCCTTTAGAGGCTTATGACTGATGTATGAAACACAGCTATGTTCACCAAAAGTTATCTTGAGGGAAGCATGAGATTAGTTCGCAAGTATTTCCGGATGAAAAGATAGTCACAAATAGAGTCACGACCCTTATAGATCGGAACCACAGTCATCCATGTGAAAATATATTCCAATAGTAACCCACACACAAAACGCTGATGGCACTTGTCCCAATTCACCACTTGGCAGAATATGTAACAGTCAAAGAGTTAAATAATAGTACGGCGCCTGCCCAAAAGAATAGCTCTGATGAAAAGAGCTCCAATAGTTTCCCTTTTGAAAGTGAGTCCCGCACCGAAAATAATCAATGTAGGTGCTCAAAAAGCCAAAATATACCAAATAATACAGATGGATAGCGACTCACCAAGTAACATATGCGAGCCCGTCTATAGTTGACATCAACTCCGATGAAGTTGGCGTGAATAGCAAATCGGCTTTGTACATAAGTCCTAGAATGGCGTAGCCAGCTTGGTGCAAAAAATAGAATCTGGAACCAGTCTACTAAACGTATAGAACATAGTATACCAGAAAAATCATCCAAATTAGGTTCAAAGATATGCAACAATTTAGTCAGCCAAATGAAATTCACACAGTCCACCATGGATCCCCAGCAGGAAGTAAGTCAGTAACCTCCAAAAATATCCCCTGCATGTAAGGAGTTGCTAGAAATGTCAAAACAGAAAGAAACAAGCCAGCAACAATGATAAATGAGTAGTTTAATAATAAACTACCAAAGCAACATGATTTAAACCTGGCCTTCTTCAGTGTTTTACAGAGAAGCCAATCATGAAATGCTTTTATATAATCATGAAAAAGTTATGATTGGTTGACAAGAGATACTATGCTCATGAATATTCATCAAAAATATATACTTTCCAAATTTATTTATAAACATTCATTAAGCCCTGGGCTGAAAAGTGCACCAAGTTTGGTGATCCATTTCTTTTCTTTCACATCAAGTTTTTTATGCCAGCCACATTTGTTGGTTCTATCGCCAATGACTTTGTCAATAATTGTAAAATGAAATTGTGCCTTATTATGTACAAGTGTATGTTTATATAGAGCATTAGATGTTTTTTTTACATCTAATGTCACTCAAATGTTCCGACACACGTAACCTAACTGGTCGAGAGGTTTGCCCAACATAAAATGAGTGACAGGTGCAACATGCCATATATATGCCCAATCAGTACTACAGTTAGCAAAAAATTGAAGGTCAAAAACCCTGTTACTATTTCTACTAGTGAATTCTTTTGTTTTCACCATATGTTTACAGTTGACACAGTGGCCACAGGGAAAACAACCAATGAGTTTGTCCCCCAAAATAGTTGTTTGATATACCTGGGGTAAAGTAGATTCGAAATGATGTTTATAATGATTAAAATGTCCCGCTAGGTTCTTTCCTTTGCGAAAGGAAAATGAACATTTATTGGGAATAATTGCTTTGATTCTAACATCCGCTTCCAATATATTCCAATTGTCCTTGATAATGTTCATAAAATTATTAGTGTTTCTGCCAAATGTGGCTGTAAAACGCAGTATGTTTTTCTTCATGGTTTTCTTTTTCTGAGGGTTAAAATTCAGCCTTTGGTGGCTGACCCTGATGAAAGTCTAACTACAGAATGGGTTTCCATTCAGCAAGAGTGTTCAATGAAGTTTGTTAGTTCTTTATCGGATTATTATACCAGGATTATTGATAAAGAAACTACTCAAGTGTTAAAGTCTATTGAGGACTGTAATCATTATCAAAATGACACTTTTTTCCCTGCCTTATTATCAAAGCTCAGTACTGAATTATTAAGTTTTGATATTGTTCTAAAGGAAAGAAAACTCAAAAAATTCTCTCGTGATCTTTCTGATTATGAGAAGGGGCAACCTTTTAAAAATACCAGACACGTTAGATTCCAAGATGGGCATAACAAAAATTCATCTAATTTTATTCTATACTCAAAGGACGTGGTAGTAATATTGAATCTACTGATTATGACACCTCATCAGGGACAGATACTGAAACACAGTCCACCATGGATTCCCCAACTCCCAAACGGAAAAACTATATACCCCCTTTAGGGAACATAGAGGGAGGAGGGGTGGTAGGAAACATAGGAAAAGTTACAAGTCTACAAAATTTGATGGAAGTACTGACGAACAATTAAGTAATGTATGTAATATCTCTAATACTGCACTTACAGCTGAACAAATATTTCTACTAAATAAAGGACTATCTTTCATTCCTGTTTTTTTTGTTTCTGAGGATAATTTTACACAAGATTTATTTTCATTTTGCAGACTTATTAATCTCAAATTATTTTTTCAGGACAAAGGGGATGTTGAACAGTTACAAATGGATACCTTTAAATATCATGCTTCATCATTCACACCCCCCATGCATCCAACTGTTAACCTGTTTTTGCGTAGTGTACTTAATGAGTTACATTTTCAGTATAATCATTGTTTACCAATGTCTAATAATATGACTGATGGTGAGATGTCTTGTTTGGAAGAATTAACAAAGATTTGGTCATTATCAATGCAGACAAAGGAGGAGCAGTGGTGGTGTTAGATTGGAGTTATTATGATATCGAAGCACACAAACAATTGGATGATGCTCGATATTACACCAAAATGCCACTGGACCCCACTCCTGTATTTAAAAAGGAAATAGATGATTTTTTACATTCTGCTTTTGATAATGGGATTATAACCAAAAACATTGAATCATTTAACAATCTCTGACCCTATTAGACAATATATTTATTTTCTACCGAAAATACATAAAGATTTTTTACATCCACCAGGTAGGCCCATTGTGTCGGGCATGGGCTCACTCACTGAGCCACTTTCTGAATTTCTGACTATGCATTTGAAGCCTTTGTTGTCATTTGTTAGATCCCGAATACAGGACACTACTCAATTTTTGGGCATTGTTAATGATATGCAGTTGGATTCAGATTGGTAGCTCTGTACATTGGATGTGTGCTCATTATATACTAATATTCCACACTGGGCCGGACTGGATGCTATTGAATTTTGGCTTTATCAATCTAATATGTATCAACCAGGATTTAATACCTTCTTGTTAAATTTGACTGAGCATGTGTTGACTAAAAATGTTTTTTTCTACAGTCAGGAATGTTTTTTGCAGATCAGAGGTACAGCAATGGGGGCGTCTTTTGCCCCTATATATGCTGATCTGTTCATGGCTTACATAGAACAAATCATGATTTATGACGATACTCATAATTTGTTTCTACCTGAAATTGATATTTGGCGAAGATATTTGGATGATTGCTGGATGGTGTGGAGATCAGATGTTTCATATCTTCAGGAATTTATGGAATACTTGAATGATAACAAATGGGGAATACAATTCACTATCACCTATGATCAAAAATCCATAACATTTTTGGATGTTTTGGTAACTAGGAATATGGATAACACTCTAAAAACTGAAATCTATAGAAAGTTTCCCCAGTATAACACCATACTCCACGCCTCCAGCTTTCATCCAAAACATATCGCCAAAAACATTCCAAAATCACAATTCATCAGAATCAGACGTAACTGTTCTGACAATATTAGTTTTGCTCATCATGCTCAAGATCTGCATAATAGATTTATTGATAGGGGTTATAACTCAGGGTATGTTACAATGGCTCGAAATTATGCTTCAGGTTTACACAGATCAAATCTTTTGACGTACAAAAAGAAACCCATTAAGAAAAACATACTGCGTTTTACAACCACATTTGGCAGAAACACTAATAATTTTATGAACATTATCAAGGACAATTGGAATATATTGGAAGCGGATGTTAGAATCAAAGCAATTATTCCCAATAAATGTTCATTTTCCTTTCGCAAAGGAAAGAACCTAGCGGGACATTTTAATCATTATAAACATCATTTCGAATCTACTTTACCCCAGGTATATCAAACAACTATTTTGGGGGACAAACTCATTGGTTGTTTTCCCTGTGGCCACTGTGTCAACTGTAAACATATGGTGAAAACAAAAGAATTCACTAGTAGAAATAGTAACAGAGTTTTTGACATTCAATTTTTTGCTAACTGTAATACTGATTGGGCCATATATATGGCATGTTGCACCTGTCACTCATTTTATGTTGGGCAAACCTCTCGACCAGTTAGGTTACGTGTGTCGGAACATTTGAGTGACATTAGATGTAAAAAAAACATCTAATGCTCTATATAAACATACACTTGTACATAATAAGGCACAATTTCATTTTACAATTATTGACAAAGTCATTGGCGATAGAACCAACAAATGTGGCTGGCATAAAAAACTTGATGTGAAAGAAAAGAAATGGATCACCAAACTTGGTGCACTTTTCAGCCCAGGGCTTAATGAATGTTTATAAATAAATTTGGAAAGTATATATTTTTGATGAATATTCATGAGCATAGTATCTCTTGTCAACCAATCATAACTTTTTCATGATTATATAAAAGCATTTCATGATTGGCTTCTCTGTAAAACACTGAAGAAGGCCAGGTTTAAATCCGGGCCGAAACCGGTTTGTCTGTAAGCTCTCATGTTGCTTTGGTAGTTTATTATTAAACTACTCATTTATCAGCGGTCCACTTGTTGCTGGCTTGTTTCTTTCTGTCTCTAGCTATTCCACCCATGTTAGACATTGTAGATGTGTTCTTAGAGTCTAGTCTGACCCCTGACTCCTTACTTCCAGCTCCGGTTAAGCCGGACATACTACACGGTCCCTGACTCTCATAAATTCCTTTTCAAAAACCCTAATGCAGACCCAGAAACTATTTCTCAGGGTCCCAAATGGGTCAAGGCTTCCACTGCAAAAAACCCTACCCCCTCTGACAGAGATTCTAGGGCACTGGATAGATGGGAAAAAAAGATTTACACATCTGCTAACTTGGCTATAAGGGCCTTAAATTGCCAGTTTCATATGCTTAAATATCAGCAATATATCATGATACTGCTTAAACAGAAAATTATGGTAAATTCTGAATGTGCAGAAAACAAAGAAATGCAGGATTTATTGCATGCAGCTGAACAAGTTGGAAAGCATGCTTTGCAATGTAGTTTTGATTCTCTGGAGGCCTCCTGCAGGGCCGCTGTTATGGGTTCTGTCATTAGGAGGCATGCTTGGTTAAAGGAACAAAATCTGCCTGATCATGTCAAAGCAAAATTATTAGATCCTCCATTACAGCATATCATCTTGTTTGGTGTTAAGGCAGAAGAGGTGTTAAAGAAAATGGAGGACAAAGCTAAATCTATGCAAACTGTCAAGGATTTCTTACAGGTACAGCCTCCTAGGTTTAGCAGACACTGGCCTACAAAGAATTGGTCCTTTCCAGTGTTAGACCTCAAAGGGGCAGATACAGATGCCCTAGAGGCAGATCCCAGCCCCAAGGTTTGTACAGTTCTAAGCAATGGGGTGCTTCTACCTCCAAAAGTGAAGAAGACAAATCACAACCATACAGGAAATAGTCCCAATGACTTCCCCCAGACTGCACCAAGCAATTATCTTCTGGCAGCACCCTTAGGGGGGAAAACTAGCACTTTTTTCTCAAAATTGGCACATTATAACCCAGGACAAATGGGTTCTAGACAGTGTTTCAAGGCTACAAGTTTCACTTCCATACCCTGCCAAGGGCAAACGGTTGGCCAGAGACCTGCCAAAAAATCAATGGGCAGAGGCTCACAAGTCGCAGCCCTCATAGACATGGGGGGCTATTCAACAAGTGCCACTGCAAGAGCAGGGAAAAGGATTTTACTCGACTGTTCTTGGTATCCAGAAAGGGCAAAACATGGAGACCAATACTGGACCTATCTATTCTAAACACTTTCCTGGATATACCAAAATTCAAGATGTTGACCTTGCAGCAGCTTCTGCCCATGCTGGGCAGCAAGGCTTGGCTCGTGACTTTAGACCTAAAAGAGGCATACCTGCATGTCCCAATTGGACAATCATGCAGAAGATACCTCAGATTCAAGGCTGGCTCAAAGCATTACCAATTCTCTGCACTGCCCTTTGGCTTATCTACTGTGCCCAGGGTCTTCACAAAGTGCCTGACACCAGTAATTGCTTTCTGCAGACAGAGGAATATAAATATATCCTTACTTGGACGACTGCCTCATACAAGCAGAGAACAAGGACATTCTACTACAGCATCTGACATTTGTGAAAAGACTTAACATGCATAGGGTACACAGTCGACAAAAATAAATCAAAACTAGCACCCTCTCAAGAGATGATATTCCTGGGTGAAAGCTTAAATACAACTGCCTAGATGGCTTATCTCACGCCAGACAAACAAAGGCAACTGACTATCTACTTCAAGGAAATGGCAACAAAGGCCCAGTTATCCGCAAGAAAAATTCTGCAGGCTTTGGGCTTCATGGCATCCTGCATCCTACTAATTCCATATGCAAAACTGCATATGAGAAAACTTCAATGCTACCTAAAAAGTGTCTGGATACAACATTGCCACAGCCTAGAAACCATGATTACTCTCATTCCCTGCCTGCAACAGGAGTTTCGATGGTGGGAAAAGGCTGGTCACCAAAATAAGGGACAGCCATTCTCACTACCCCCAGTGAGGCAGAGCCTTATGACGGATGCATCAGATTATGCCTGGGGGGCCCACATGGCAGGAAGAGGCATTGAGGGCACCTGGTCTACAAACCAAATGCATCTCCATATCAATCAAAAAGAGATGCTAGCTGTTCAAAATGCCCTGACAGCCTTCAAGGACCTAATTCATCCGGGACAACTACTGATAAAGACGGACAACACCATGGTCATGTGGTACATAAACAAGCAAGGGGGGCACTCATTCTTACCCCCTTTGCAGACTAGCCATTTCTTTATGGGACAAAGAATTGACTTACCAAGTTCATCTGCAGGCACAATTAAAGGAAAATATTCTGGCAGAAACTTCATGGATATCCACGAGTGGCACTTGGATCCACAAGTCTTCAGCATGATAACAAAGAAATGGGGATGCCTGGACATAGATCTATTTGCCTCCCCTCACAACAATCAACTAAACAACAATCAACTAAAAAGATTGCACAAGGACTTATCACAGGCAAGCATGGAAAGTGGCCGCCTTATCTTTCAACTGGACAAACCTGTCAGTATATGCCTTTTCTCCACTGCCTCTCCTCCCCAAGGTACTCCTAAAGGTCAGACAGGAGAAACCAAAAATGATTCTGATTGCCCCAGACTGGTCATGTCAGTACTGGCATCCAATCTTAAGGAGCTTGTCTCAATACCCAGCCTGGACCTTACCTCAAATACCTAATCTACTGTCCCAACAATACAATCAGATTCTGCACAGCCAACTCAGGACCCTAAATCTGGCAGCATGGCGGATAATGTAGCCATACAAAGCACACCTCTCAGTAAAGCTGTGATGGATGTCTTTTTAGAAGCCAGAAGGCCTAGTACTAGAAAATCCTATGCTGGAAAATGGAAGAGATTTTGTGCTTGGAACCAAGCTCAAGAAACATCGATACGGCTGTCCCAAATATTCCTTAGATTTTGCAATACTTAACTGAGATGCTGGACAAAGGCCCATCTTTTTCATCAATTAAAATCCATGCCTCTGCCATTTCAGCTCATTACAATACAGAGCCACCACTCTTTTCTCATCCTTTATTAAGGCAGTACCTCAGAGGAGCCAAAAATTTAAGGCCTCCAAGGAGAACACCAAATACCTGCATGGGATCTTAATTATGTCTTGGAAAAACTAACCTTACCTCCTTCTGAGCCAGCTGTTACTGCAGATATAAAGTTTTTATCTTGGAAAACAGCTCTGCTCCTAGCAATAGCTTCAGCAAGATGAGTGTCAGAGCTACAGGCTCTCATGGCTGTGGAACCCTTTATCATTTTTTATCTGGACAGGGTCTCACTGAGGACAAACCCTACATTTATGCCTAAGGTGGTATCCAGTGTAGCCCTTAACCAAACTATTCATTTGCCAACTTTTTATCCAAATCCACAAAACAAGGGGGAGAAAATTCTGCATTCTTTGGACGTACACAGACAACTTCAATTTTACTTGGACAAAACTAAAGTTTTCAGAAAGACAGAGCAATTACTAGTGGCATATGCCTCAGGATCACAAGGAATGGCCATCTTCAAGCAGACTATTTCAAAGTGGATAGGTCACTGCATTCGTTTCTGCTACTCACAGCATGGCAAGCCAGTGCCTAGGGGCATTAGGCCACATTCAACCAGAGCTGCAGCCACTTCTGCAGCCTTTCTCAGGGGAGTACCAACCAAAGACATTTTAGAGGCTGCTACTTGGAGTTCTGTGCATACCTTTACAAAACACTACAATCTGCCACTTTACTCTAAATCCAGGGCAGGCTTTGCCACTGCAGTTCTGCAGCCTCATAGCTGCTCCTAATGCTGTTTAGCTCCAGCTCCCCAACAATAGCTTTGGGACTATACCCAAATGTAATGACTGCAACAGTGAAACACGAAGAGCATAGTACAGTTGTGTTACACCTACCATAAATGTAGATGTTTGAGTGTATTCACTGTTGCAGTCCAGGTTACCCACCCACCATCCCCCTTATTTTTGTTGGAACTCATCTATACTTCTCCAATCTATACAACCTATCTGGTGTATTTGCTTGTAGATGAAGCTAAAATATATTTTGGTGCATGTATGTTTTATTTATATATATTTAGCCTACCCTTTTGGGGGCACCTGACATCTGGGGCAAGAAAAAAGAAAATGGCGTCAGCTGCATCTTTTATACCCCTGACAACCTGATGTCAGGGAAGAGGTGACAGCAACCGACGCAGGACCCAAGACTTTGGAATTCAGGCCAACTGTGGGCAACCTGCCAGCAGGATAACCCAAATGTAATGACTGCAACAGTGAATACACTCTAACATCTACTTTTATAAGTGTACACAACTATACTTTTCCGCTGTGAACTATAGACATAAGTGATTGTGTCCGTAAGCCATTTTGATAAGGTTACTTTTGAGATTGTAGTTCCCTTTCTATTTTCTGAAAAGGAGATAAACAACTGCTCAGATTTTCTGAATTCTCTTGTCCTGTGCAAGTAAAAACATAACTGCTTATGAACATCCAGTTGGTGAAGTTTATATTCGGTCTTGTTGCCATGATTAGGGAAGAATACTGAGAGTTCTGATTGATTTAAATTTGATTATTCTGATGAAGTCTCTGTCATAAGGAGACGAAAGCGCTTAATCTGTATTCTTTTAATAGTTTTTCGTGCCAATAAATTTATTTTTGGATTTATTTAAGCTTTGCTTCGTGGCAGTTGTCTGTATTTAAGGTATTGGACAGCCTTTATTGTGCCGGAGTACGCTTCTTATTTTGATTTAAATTTGACTCTGGGGGGGGGGGGTGACGAATGGAGAGAGCTTGTAATTCTGATACCCTCCTAGTTGAGGTAATGGCAGTCGAGAAGATGGTTTTCCCAGTCAAGAATTTCAGAGGACAAGTAGCAACTGGCTCGAAAAGGGGGGGGGGGGATCAGAGCAGCTAGAACTAAATTTAAATCCCAGGGAGGAGGTGGTTCTCTTACTGGGGATCTTAGGAGGATAGTACCTTTTAGGAAGGCTATGCATAACCTGTGAGACTTGTTGGAGCCCATTTTACCAACATGATAATTAGAAACGGCAGCCAGCTAAACTCTGATAGTGGCTGCAGCTGCCCCTTGGTTAAAAGTTTCAGCCAGAAAATGCAGGATCTTTGAAATGGATGCTGTAAAAGGTTCAATGTGATTTTGGACAGCCCAACAAGAGAACCTCTTCCATTTGGTAGCATAAAGCTTTCTTCTTGTACATTTGTGCGAAGAAACCAAAATGTGAAGTACTGCTGGAGAAATGTCAGGAAGCCTGGCTAAGACGGGAAGTGGAGAAGCCAAGCTGTCAGCTTGAGGGTCTGAATAGAAGGGTGGAGCATCCCTGATTGATGGATCAGATCATCTAGAAATGGGTCCGGAATCCAAGGCTCCTCCCGGAGGTGGGACCATAGGAAGGGGAACCATATCTGATGAGGCCAGTAACAGGCGATTAGGATTAGTTTGCAACACAACGATTTTGCTTTCTGAAGAACTTTACATATTGGTGGAAATGGGGGGGCATAAAGAAGTTCCAGGGGCCAATCATGAACAGGTGCATCCCTGGGTGTCTGTCCTGGAGAGGGGACTAGGGTGAAATAGCTGCTGCATTTGGTATTGATGGACATGGTAAAAAGGTCACAGCAAGGCTGGACACACTTGTGAAAAATTAGGTTCACAATTTCCTGCTTCAGGGATCACTCGTGTGGCATCAAAATTGCCCTGCTTAGCTTGTCTGCTATCACAATGGATTTCCCCGGGATGTGAGTCACAATCAGAAAGTGTTGAGAAGAGATTGCCCATTGCCATACTCTTAGAGCCTCTCAACACAAGGGGTAAGATCTGGTTCAGCCCTGTTTGTTGATGTACCACACTACAGACATGTTTGAATCTGTTTAAATTGCAATTGTCCCAGTAGGGAGAGAGTCCTGGAGTTCTTGCAATGCCAGAAACACCACTCTCATCTCTAGGACATTGATGTGCAAGTGGCATCTGTTTTGTTGCCAAGTTCCTTGAACAGTCTGTCCCAGACGATGCTCCCCCCACTCTATCTGGGAAGCATCCGTGGTCACTATGGCTATAGGTTTGGGAAGGACAAATGGTCTGCCTATGCTACATGTGTAGACTGAAACCACCACTGTAGATCGTTCTTGCAGGTATCAGTGATGAGAATTTCGTGTGACATGGGTAGATCCTACATGGACCACTGAGCAAAGAGGAAGCCACTGTAATATCCTCATATGGAAGCATGCCAAGGGAACTAATGTTATTGCCGCCATCAATCCCAGTACTTTGAGAACAAATCTTGCTTGTATCTTTTTCCTCGTGATCAAATTTGAAACCTGACAACATATGACTGATGCTCTCTTGAGGCAATTTTGCTGTCTTGTCTTTTGTATCCGAGTCTATTCCTATAAATGTAATACGTTGAGGGGACAACAAGGCAGATTTTTCATAATTTATAGTGATGCCTAGCTGTGAGCAGAGATGAATTGTGGTGTCCCTTGCCTTGGTAAGCTGATGCTTGGTGGTGGCAGTAAAGGAGCCAGTTTAGATATGGAAACACCAGGAATCTTAGATGCCTCAGGTGAGCCGTAACTACTGCTATACATTTGGTGAACACTCTGAGGGCTGTAGTGAGGCCAAAGGGCAGAGCTGTGAACTGGTAATGACTGGCTCCCAGCTGGAAGCATAGATACCTCCTGGATCTCCTGTCCATCTTGATATGGTAGTACGTATCCTGGAAGTCGATGGAGCACATCCAGTTGTCCTTTCCCAGAAAAGAGAGTATGGACTGCAGTGTCACCATCCAGAACTTCGTTTTCTTGACAGGCTTGTTCAGTCTGCTGCGGTCCAAAATGGGCCTCCAGTCCCCTGTTTTCTTTGGAACTAAAAGAACCTTGAGTAAGTTCCGGATCTGATTTGGTCTGTGATGACGCTTTAGATGACTCATTTTTCTAGCAACCTTTTAACTTCTAGGTTTGCTTGATCCAGTAGATGGGGTGGAACATCTGGGATTGACTTTTGCTTTTTGGAGAGGGGTGACTGGGAGAATGGAATGGTGTATCCCCTGGATATGAACTGTACCCTTGTCATTTGTGATACTTTGCCAGGCTTGTGGGAACAGTGACAATCTGCCCCAACTGCCTCCAGAGGTGTACAGGCGGGCCTCCTTTCAGGAGCACTGAAAGGGCCAACCAGAGAATGCATCTCTGTTGCCCTTGTTCTATGGACCCCCTCTGCCATGAGGGCGGTGTCTCCCATTATTGTTTCCCCCTCTGCCCTGGGGGGGAACAAAATCACCATGTGCATCAGATGAAACTCCCTGGGATTTATGGCACCACATTTTCCCACCTTTCTGACCTTTAGGATAAGGTCTAGTAGGTGCAGAGAAACATACTCCCACAGCAGAGTTTGCCTTCTTTGCTCGCACCTGTTGAGTCTCTCTTACCTTGGGCCCAAACAGTGACGAGCCAATCAAATTTGGGCATTGGTAAAGGACTTGAAGGGCTCCGCAAACTCACAAAGGCGCATCCAGGAATGTCTCCGTAAGGCAATTCCTGTGCCTGCTGCCCTACTCGCTCCATCGGCCACATAAGAGATAAGCTGCATGGAAGAGTTGACTACAGAAGTTAAGGCCGCAAGCTGGGAAGCAGCCTTGTCTGAAGCTCCTGCAGCTGTAGGATCCTGGAGAGCATCTCTCAGCTCTTTGAGGCGATTCCTCTATAGGTGAGTGAAATGGGAAAAATAATTCAGTGACCTAAGGGTAAAGGCTGTTGAGGAAAAGACACACTTCCCATATCTGTCCATCATATGGGATTCTTTGTTCAGCGGATGGACAGAAGTTGTTTCTGCTAATTCCTTCTTAGTGGCTGCCACAACCACTGTAGCATGAACTAGAACACCCTTAGTCAGAAAGAGTTTGTCCTCTGGCACTGTGATAAAGTTATTGGGCCTCCGCTGAACCGATTCCATAGATTCTGGAGAGCTCCACACCTTTCAACTGACCCACCCCAGTAGCTGGTCGAAAGGGGGAGACACCCAAGAGATGGAGGATTGGGAGCCAAATGCCTCCAGGTACACTGACTCATCTTAAGACAGTGAAAGGGATTTCCAGCCACCCCTCTCCTTGAGGATTTCCAGGATGTCTAAAAAAGAGACAATCTCTGAGGGGGACCATGGGGACGCTTCTGAGTCCTCCAAGTCCGTGTCTGGTGTGACAGATTCCGGGAGTCTAAATACTTCCTCTTGCAAGTCCTCTTGCGAGGGACCTCTTCAGAAGGGTACTCTGGAGAGGTTTCCAAAGGGGGGAGTTGGGGCATAGGTTCCCTATGCTTTGGATGGGAGGGATGGTGAGGAGGTAGACACTGGCACACTTATCACCTTGAAGGCACCACGATATTGGCCCGAGAGAGTCCCCGGCTCCAAAGAGTTGAGAGATCTTTCCCTCACCGAGGGCGATGGCTCCAAGTCCGATGTAGGAGATGAACTCGCGTGCGCCGAAGCTCCAAGAGGGAGAGTAGGATCTGTCGCCGCTCTCCCCCTTGGAGCCGACAAGGGAGTTGTCCGCCCCCAGATCCCTTGATAGAAGGTGGTATTGATGACAGCGGATGTTGGTACTGACAGAATGGTGGTTTTCGGAACAGACTGTTCCACCGCAATGACTTCCATGCAGTCCGGCTCCGAACTCAGGTGAGTTGAAGGAGGAATTGATGCTGAAGTGGGTTGGGTAGTCTGCTCCACGTCCATATGGGCAGGACTCGATAAAATTTTTGTCAAGGCCGGTGTCCTAAGTAACCACTTCACCACCCTCTCCACATCATCATTCAAAAGATTCCTGGATGATCGAGAGGAATGGGTGGACGAATGATGACTACTTGCCACAGACTAAAGTAGTGGAGACTGAGGTACAGAATGCACCAGTTTCAATGTGGGAGACCAGTGTCTTTTGTGGCTCCTAGGCAGTTCCGAAGACACTGAAGGGAACCTATGGAGACTGCCTTGTCAGATCCAACATACTAGTTTGTTTTCCTTGACCCTTCAATGGTTCCGAGGTTGGAGCAGGTGAATCTTTTTTTTTTTTAGAGGGCTTATCAGATTTGCCAGCCTGATTCCCTTCCACAGATGCCTAGAAAGGTTCTTAAAGCAATCCCCTCAAGATTAACTTATTCTCCACTCCTGCAGGACTCTAGTGCTAAAAGCATGACATATGGAACAAGAGTCCTGCAGGTGAACAGCTCCCAGGCAGTAAACGAAACTGGTGTGACCATCGGTCAATGAACTCTTTTGCATGCAGGAAACACATTGCTTGGATTCTTTAGGCAACTCTTTAGACATTTTCACAGCAAGAATAAACACAACAACCAACAGAAGAAACACAAGACAGAAAAGCATGGGTTTTTTTAAGGGGGAGGACAGAGGTAAGTCTCTAAGTTAAATGACAGTTCCTCCGACCGAGGAGATGCCTCTAACTTAAATGGCAAACTCCTCTGAGAAAAAGGGGGTAAAAAGGACATGGGGGTAACAAGCCCTCTAAATCAAATGGGTAGAAATAAAAGAAGGGGAATAACAAAGGGGGGAATAGTACACCTAAGAGGGGAAATGACGGCCTCAACAAGTAACAGCAACAATAGGTGATAAAAGACAAGACACTCAGAATACCCAAACTACAAGTAATAAAGAAGAAAATATTAATCATCTTTGTCAAAAAAGGGAGAAATTAGTAGAAAAAATACAACTTAGCCTGAGCCAGTCACAAAGCAATCCTGAAGCTTCAAGTGGCTATTACTAGGCATGTTGAGATAGGATCTAGCCTTGAGTCAGTGGAAGCTCTTGAGTTTTAGAATGTGGTAGAGTCAGAGCCAAGTATCTGCTTCGAACCCAACCAGCAATAATGAAGGTGAGATAGGGACAACACAGCATCTGACATTTACCGCCTTTTAAGTCAGCACTTTCTACTCATCTAAAGATGCTTACTTGGAAGACTATCCTACAGATAGCCATCATATCAGCCAGACGGGTCTCAGAGCTACAATGCCGGATGTCCAAAAAACTCTTCTGTGTTTCATAGGGACAAGGTAAACCTAAGAACTAACTCCTCTTTGATTCCCAAAGTAGTATCAGAACTCACCTTGAATTAAGCTACTCACTTGCTAATGTTTTTTTCCAAACCCACAGAATAATGCAGAGCAAATCTGCATTCCCTGGATGTTCACAGATGGATCAGATATTACCTGAAAAGGACAAAGTTTCCAAATAAGCAGACCAACTACTTCTGGCCTTTGCAGAAGGGAAATGACAGATCAGTCTCCAAACATGCTATTTCTAAATGGATAGCCAAATGAATTACTATTTTGTTCTGGCCTTCATGGTAACCCGTTACCAGCCCGGGACAGAGCTCACTCCACCAGACACAATGCAGCAACCATTGTCTTCCTTAAGAGTGTCCCTACCCAGGCCATCCTGTCAGCTGTCACACACACATCCATAAATTTACTAAACATTACCATTTAGCCAGTGTCTCTAGGGTTAGGGCAGGTTTTGCTACCACTATCCTACAAAACTTACCTTCTCAGGGGCTATCAGACAGCCTACTACCTAGTGTTTAGCTTTGAAAGTCTTACCAAGAATCTGTACCGTGACCCTGACTATGAAGAGCATAATACAGATATCACACTTACCGTAATTGTAGATGTTAGGGTAGATCATTGTTGCAGTACAAGCTTTCACTCACCTACCTACCTCTCTCTGCTGGCCTCTCATCTATACGTGGGTGGACTTTTTCCAGTAGGTAGTTCCTATCCATTATCATCCCCTAATTACACTACTACCCCTTGGTATGCCCAATGCTAAGAAATGCATTATAGGCCTTTTTGAGAACTGCCACCCAAGCTATGTATAAGATACCACTAAGATTTGATCTGGAAGTCTGGGAACATATGTAGACAATGTTCTGGCCTTTGGACAATGTGTGACTTGGGTAGTAAAAAAAAAATGTCACCCAGTTTGAGAGGTCATGGCATCCAGGTCCAAGAAAGTCATAGTGCCACTTTTTATTCACCCTTTATCAGGCCCATCATTGTGTGTAGTGCCCCCTTCGGCATGTATGTGACCAGACATAAGCAACAGGTGGAATGCCCAGAAAGGCTCCTTACCAAGAGAATCCAGGGTATAAACTCATTGTCCTATACAGATATTGTTAAAGCTCTAGCTCTGTATTGTCACAGAACAAGTAAAATGCTCACATAGACACATGCTTGTAATGTTTTAAACAAAAAGCACTTGATCATGTAGCTTTCAGTATAATGCACAAGAGTCCTAATTTAACTTTAAGATAACTGCAGATTAAATTCACCCTGAGACCAGACTGAACCTATGTTTATTGGTTCACAATCCGGTGTTAGACTGCCACAGATGTTAATGACCACCAGCTATTACTCTATTACAATCTGACTCTAGGCATCCCTCTTAAATCCTAATGCTTGCTACACTCTAGTTTGGCACTCAATCTGGAATTACTGTGCAACAGGGCAACTGACACCACCCAACCAACATCAACCAGGTATGTGCTTTTTAACAAGCCAGACGTCATGGATAACACCTCTTGATGACAATCTGGTCTGCATATGTGACTCACCTTGCCTTCTTAAGTTTGATTTTGTTTGCTTAATTTTTCAAAACTCAGACAAAAGAAGGGAGAGGGAGGGATAAGTATGCACAGGCATAATGTACTATTTTTGTATCCTGACTATCTTTCTTTACATACATAAACATATTTTGCTATGAATTGATAAAATAAATTAAGTTTTTACTTTTTCTGATTTTAGACCATAACTTGCATTTTTTTTTGGATGTTAACTTGTATTTGTTCAGCTCATTTTCTTGACAACTTTTCAGTTTCCTTGATGCAGTAAGATAGTGTCAGAAGATTTATTCCTTACAATTTCCTTGTATTGCATTTTCTGGAAGTTGATTCTTTGAAAAAAAAATGGATGTAATATAGGAATAACATTGTGTAAGAAAAACACGTTCTGTTCACTGAAAATACTACGTCTATTTTATTTTTTAAAGTGCATTACACACGACTTTTGAAAGAGTCGGGATTTCAGGAAATTCTTATGTACTGAAGCATTTGCTGTTGCAGAAATGGTGTAGTAGTGTTCAGAAAACTGTCCATGTCCCATGCAGATCAGGACAGGTAGCATCCCTAGTGATGGATGTTCTTCGTGTTTCACTGTTGCAGTCATTACATTTGGGGTAATCTGCTGGCAGGTTGCCCTCAGTCGGCCTGAATTCCAAAGTCTTGGATCCTGCGTCGGTTGCTGTCTTCTCTTCCATGACGTCAGGGGTATAAAACATGCAGCCGGCACCATTTTCTTCAGTCATTCTTGCCATGCGTTGCCCGAAGCACAAGCATTTTCGCAAGTGCCAGTCGGCCAACTACTGAAAAATTTGAGTTTCAGAACAGAAGTCTTCATTAAAGCCAAGTACCCCATTAGGGAAACTTTTTTCTTGCTTTTTACCGATGTCCGAAAAAGTTAATTGTATTACATGTGGGAAGCAAATACCTCATAAGAATTTCCATTTATACTGTATTCCTTGCCTAGACCATGATCACAATGTACCGGGCTGTCAGTTTTGTGCTAGATTTAACCAATGCACTATTAAGAGTCTGTATATTTTTGCATCAAAGTATTTTGGAAACTGATTTAACTACCCAGAAATGTCGTTGGATAGCAATCCGACTACCGGAGTACATAAAAAACGTAAAGAAAAGGCCAGAGAAAGGCAGTCGAGATCCAAAACCGACGATGAAGCTTTTCAGCCAGTTGCCGGTTCACCGGTACTCAGTGAGGCACTTTTGCAGGCCCTGATACCCGCTACCTTCGAGTCGCAGGCCTCTACCGACACCCATGTGGAGTCCGGCATGCCACAAGATACTCAAGGTATTGGACCGATGGATGTATATCCCTCTGATGGGTCTGGAGCTGCTGGGCAGGCACCAGCTTCTGAGGGTGTATTCAGACCTCAACATTTGTATATCAAACTGACAACAGCTGCAAAACCAAAGACAAAAGCAACTTCTAAAACTAAAAAAATGATGCATGAGCCACGTGCACAGGCCTCTATGCCTAAAAAACAGATGATCAAAATGGCTGAAGACCTTATTACCTTGATCAGGGGTGCCCATTCCCCTCCAGATAAGAGGCCTAGGCAAGACAGTGATTATGAATCTTCAGAACAGGTTTATATTTCTTCTGATTCCTCTTCTGATCAGGAATTCTCTATACCTCCCTATGAGGATTCTAATGCTGAGGAGTCTATTCCATCTGCATCTCCTCCTGAGGACTATTCATTTGGAGAAACCTTGCATACTTTGAGGGAGCATTTTCACTGGGAGAGTCAAGATTTATCAGAGTCAAAAAGAGGCTCAGATTTCCTTCTCCCTCAGCACAAGCCTTTAGCCATCCCCCCTGTTTTAGACATTGTGGATGATGTGTTTGACCCCCGACTCCTTACCTCTGGCTCCCAGTAAGCCTGACAGATATTACAGGGTACCTGACTCTCATAAATTTTTATTTAGAAACCCTGCTGCTGATCCAGAAACTATTTCACAGGGTCCGAAGGGAGTTAAGGCCTCAACAGCAAAAAATCCTACACCCTCTGACAGAGATTCAAGGGCACTAGACAGATTGGGGGGGGGGTTTATACATCTGCAACCTTGGCAATCAGGGCCTTAAACTGTCAATTTCATATGATTAAGTACCAACAAGTTATGGGATTGCTGAAACAGAAAATGATGATGATTTCAGAATGTGCAGAAAATAAAGAATTGCAGGAATTATTGCATGCAAGTTGGAAAGCATACTTTGCAATGTGGTTTTGATTCCTTAGAGGCTTCCTGCAGGGCCGCAGTTACTGGATCTGTGATTAGGAGGCATGCCTGGTTAAAGGAACAAAATTTGCCTGATCATGTAAAAGCTAAATTGCTAGATGCACCTTTACAGCATGATTCTCTGTTTGGTATTAAGGCAGAAGAGGTTCTGAAGAAAATGGAAGACAAAGCTAAGTCTATGCAAACTGTTAAAGACTTCTTACAAGTGCAGCCACCAAGACTCAGTAGACACTGGCCTACAAAAAATTGGTCCTTTCCTGTGTCAGACCGAGCTCAAAGGAGCAAATCCAGACGCCCTAAGGGTTCCAGATACCAGGCGCAAGATTCATACAGGTCATAGCAATGGGGCGCTTCCACCTCCAAATCTGGAAGAGATAAAGCGCAAACCCTACAGAAAGCAATCCCAATGACTTCCCTCTGCTTACACCAAGCACTTGTCTTTTGGCAGCACCCAGAGGGGGGAAAATTAGCACTTTTTGCTCAAAATTGGCAGATGTTCTTCATCTCACATTGCTGCAGTCCTTACTTATGGGTAGTCCCCTGTCCTCGGTCGGCCCGAATACCAAAGTATTAGGCTGACGTCGGTCATGGGCGCACAGCCCTGACATCAGAGCGTCAGGGTATAACAGCGCATGACCGACGTCATATCCTCAGTCTTTTTTGCCGCATGGTCCGATGCAGAAGCAGCGTTGCAAGTGCCGCTTTCTGAAATTTTTCGTTTTGGAGTTTCAGACCGATACCAAGTTGGGCTAAGTACCCGTTGGGGAACATTTTTGTTTTTCTTGCCTCAGTTATTTACCGGATGTCAGAAAAAGTGAATAATTGCATTTCTTGTGGGAAGCAGATACCGCATAGGGATTACCACTCGCTTTGTATTCCTTGCTTGGGACCGGAGCACGACGTAGTTGGGTGCCGGTTTTGTGCTAGGTTTAATAAGCGCACTATTAAGAGAAGGCTAGATTGCGCTAGGTTAGTCTTGCAAGCGGTGTAATTATAATATGCCGCCGGATCCTCCGCCCGCTTCCGAAGAAGCGTAAAGACAAATCTGTAAAGCCTAGGCAGGATGATTCGTCCGTTCGGACGCCGGTCCTTAGAGGCTACAGTGGAACAGGTGGATCCGGCTGAAGTTTCTGTTGAGTCTCAGGGGGAAACCTTGATTTTACAGGATGTGGCCTCACAGGAGTCAGGTCAGGCTGAGGGGCCTCTCAGGTTTCTATTCTCCTTCTATGCCTAAGGGGGTTAGGCCTTCTGCTACTGTTTCTAGGGCTCCTTCTAAGGGCAGGTCTGTTTTGCCTTCTTCTGGTCTTAGTTCTGGTTCTTCAGGGTCTGTGCCTAAGAGGCATATGCTTAAAATGGCAGAAGATTTGATTACTTTAATTAGAGGTTCCATGCCCCCTCCTGAGAAGAGGCCCAGGGTAGAGCCAGAGTTGGAAAGTTTGGAGCAGGCCTCAGATGATTCTGAGTCTTCTACTGAAGACATTCAAGATTTTCCTCCTTATTCGGATTCCGATGCAGAGGATTCCACTCCTTCTGCTTCCCCTCCAGAGGATTTTTCATTTTCAGAAACCTTACACTCTGAGGGAACATTTTAAGTGGGAAGGACAGGATTACTCAGATTCCAGAAAGAGGCTTAGGGAGTTCTTGTTTTTACCACAGCATAGACCCTTGGCTATACCTCCTGTTTTGGATGTGGTTCAGGATGTTTTTTCGGAGGCCTCATTTAATCCAGATTCTTTGCCTCTTGCACCAGTTAAACCGGACAGGTATTATAGGGTACCTGAGGCTCATGAATATCTCTATAAGAGTCCTAGGGCGGACCCAGAAACTATTAGTCAGGGGCCTAAGGGTGTTAGGGCTGCTGTTGTAAAGAATCCGGTTCCTCTAGATAAGGAAGCTAGAGCTTTGGACAGATGGGGTAAGAAGGTGTATACCTCTTCTACTTTAGCAATGAGGGCTTTAAATTGCCAGTTTCATATGTTGAAATATCAGAATTTCCTCCTTTCTCAGCTAAAATCTAAAGTGGATGCTTTGGCAGAGGGCATAGAGTGTAAAGAATTGCAAGATTTGGTGCATGTTTCTGAACAGGTGGGAAACATTCTTTGCAGTGTGGCTTTGATGCTTTACAGGCTTCTTCTAGAGTGGCTGCCACTGGTTCAGTTCTTCTAGGCACGCCTGGCTTAAGGATCAGAATTTATCTGAACATGTTAAATCTAGAATTCTGGATGCCCTTTACAGTCTGAAGTTTTGTTTGGTCCCCTGTGGAGTCTGTTTTGAAGAAAATGGAGGACAAGGCTAAGTCTATGCAGACTGTTAAAGATTTTTGCAGGTGCAACCTCCTAAGTTTAGTAGAAATTGGCCTGCTAAGGGGTGGACGTACCCTTCTTCTGATTCTCAGTCTAGGGATAGATCTAGGCGTGGTAGGGGCAGAGCTCAGAGTACCTTCAGGCCAAGAACATGGAGTTCGCCTGCTCAATCTGCTGGTGAGGGTAGGGGCCAGTCCTTTCGTAAACAGGCCCAATGACCTACATTTTCAGCTGCCAGATTCTTCTTGCCTGGCAGCTCCTTTGGGAGGAAAACTAGCTCTCTTCAAGCAAAACTGGCTTTTAGTCACCCAAGACAAATGGGTGTTGGACATTATAAACAAAGGTTACAAGTTTTATTTCCATACTTTGCCTCCTTTCACAGGTATGCCAGACATTCCTCCTCGGCAAAGGATAGAGGCTCACAGATTTCATTACTACTTCACATGGGAGCTATACAGCCAGTACCTCTTTCAGAAGTGGGTCTAGGATTTTATTCCCGCCTGTTTCTAGTACCAAAGAAAGGGAACACGTGGAGACCGATTTTGGATTTATCTCTCCTCAACACTTATTTGGATATTCCAAAGTTCAAAATGTTGACATTACAACAGCTTTTACCTCTGTTGGGAAAAGATCACTGGATGGTAACTCTGGATCTAAAAGAGGCTTATCTTCATATTCCTATCAGGCCCAGTTGCAGGAAGTACCTGCGTTTTCGAGCTGGAAATTTACATTATCAGTTCTCTGCATTGCCCTTTGGCTTATCTACTGCGCCCAGAGTGTTCACAAAGGTTCTGGCTCCAGTGATAGCCTTTTTCAGGATGGAAGGAATACAGATTTATCCTTATTTGGACGATTGCCTGATTATTGCACAAGACAAGGACAAGCTTCTTCAGCATCTACAGTATGTGATGGTAGTGTTAAGATGCCTAGGGTATTCTGTGAACGAAACAAAGTCCAGTCTAGTACCCTCTCAGGACATGTGCTTTCTGGGTGTGAGACTGAATACAGCTTCCCAGATGGCCTTTTGACCCCGGACAAACAGAAAAGCCTTTCACTTTATTTCCATCAAATGTCTCTACAGTCCAGGCTGACTGCAAGGACAGTCCTTCAAGCCTTGGGGTTCATGGCATCTTGTATTCTGGTGCTTCCCAATGCCAAATTGCATATGAGGAAGCTTCAATGGTATCTCAAAATGTATGGACACAACACTGCCAAGATCTAGACACTGTCATTCAGATAATACCTTGCATTCAGAAGGAATTTTTGTGGTGGGCTCAGGAATGTCACCTAAACAAGGGACTCTCTGTGACCCGACCAGAGGCGAGTCAGATTCTAACGACAGATGCCTTGGACAAGGCTTGGGGAGCACACCTCAATGGAAAATGGGTGCAAGACACGTGGCCTGCCAGACTTCAACATTTGCATATCAACTTGAAGGAGATGTTAGCAGTCCAATATGCATTGATGGCTTTCAAGGATTTACTTCACCCAGGGCAGGTGTTGATTCTAACAGACAACACAACTGTCATGTGGTACATCAACAAGCAAGGGGGAACTCATCTGTACCCTCTTTGCAGACAAGCGATGATTTTGTGGGAGACAGCTCTCAGTTACAACCTCAATCTTCAGGCAAGGTTTCTACCAGGAGCACAGAACTCCTTAGCAGACGTATTGAGCAGACAACTAGTGGATCCTCACGAGTGGAAATTGGATCCTCATGTATTTCAAAAGTTGACAGTGTCATGGGGAACTCCAGACATAGATCTGTTCGCTTCTCCACTAAATTACCAGTTGCCAAAGTTTTGCACAAAAAGGTTTCATCCCACAGCTTGGAAGGTGGACGCTCTGTCATTCAGTTGGAGCAATCTTCATGTATATGCCTTTCCACCTCTACCTCTGCCCAAGGTTCTCTTGAAGGCCAGACAAGACAAGCCATCCATGATTCTGATAGCACCGGATTGGCCTCGACAACACTGGTACCCACTACTGAGGAGTTTGGTACGAGAGCCTCCATGGCCTCTGCCTTTGATTCCGCACCTTTTGTCTCAGGAGGGCAATCACTTTCTCAATGTCAGAATTCAGTCTCTGCATCTAACAGCCTGGCATATTCTGTTTTAGACTCTGGAGGTTCTCAGCTTCCACAACAAGTTTTGAATGTTATTTTGGAGGCCAGGAGGCCTAGTACAAGGAAAGTTTATGCTGATAAATGGAGGAGATTTTTATTTGGAGCAAAGGGAAGGACTTTGATGTTTCCAAGCCTAATTTGAGTGCTTCTTTACAATATCTTACTGAGTTATTGGACAAAGGTTTGTCCTTCTCCTCCATAAAGGTTCATGCTGCAGCCATTTGCTAATTATGACTGTGACCCTCCTTTATTCTCTCATCCTTTGTTTAAGCAGTTTCTCAGAGGGCAAAGAACATAAGACCCCGAGCTCCTACTCCTGCTTGGGATCTCAATTTTGTGTTGGAAAAGCTTACTCTACAACCTTTTGAGCCTGCAGCTACTGCCGAGTTAAAGTATTTGTCATGGAAGACTGCTTTTTTGTTGGCCATTACTTCAGAAGGGTTTCTGAATTACAGGCCCTTATGGCAGTGGAGCCTTTCTTGATTTTCATAAGGATAGGGTATCTTTGCGTACTAATCCTTCCTTTATGCCTAAAGTGGTTTCTAGTGTGGCCTTAAACCAAACTATTCATTTGCCTACTTTTTATGCAAATCCCCAAAATAAAGGGGAGAAGATTTTGCATACTTTGGATATTCACAGGCAGTTGTGTTATTATTTGAGCAGAACCAGGGAGTTCAGACAGTCTCAGCAGTTGTTTGTTTCTTTTGCTTTGGGTTCACAGGGTAAACCTGTTTCAAAACAAACTATTTCTAAATGGATTGGGTTTTGTATTTCTTTTGTTATTCCCATCATGGTAAGGAGATTCCGCTGGAATCAGACCTCATTCCACTAGAGCTACTGCAACTTCTACTGCCTTTCTAAGGGGGGTAGCTACAAAGGATATTTTGGAAGCAGCCACTTGGAGTTCAGTACATACTTTTTCTAAACATTACCACCTTCCTCTTTATTCTAAGTCTAGGGCTGGATTTGCCACTGCAATATTACAGGGCATTTTAGCAGCTCCTAATGCTTTATGATTTTGCCAACCTCCCTTTCCCGTTGCTTTGGGATTCTACCCATAAGTAAGGACTGCAGCAATGTGAGATGAAGAACATAGTACAGTTTTGTACCTACCATAAATGTAGATGTTCGAAGATCCACATTGCTGCAGTCCAATTCCTCCCTCCTTCCCTCTGTAGCTTAGCATGGTTATATGGTTTGGGTGATGGCTGTAGTTGGGCATATCTTTTGGGAAGGTACTCTGTTTTTTGGCTGTGGCCTTTCTTTTAGGGCCTTTTGACATCTGGGGCAAGAAAAGACTGAGGATATGACGTCGGTCATGCACTGTTATACCCTGACGCTCTGATGTCAGGGCTGTGCGCCCATGACCGACGTCAGCCTAATACTTTGGTATTCGGGCTGACCGAGGACAGCGGACTACCCATAAGTAAGGACTGCAGCAATGTGGATCTTCGAACATCTACATTTATGGTAGGTACAAAACTGTACTTTAATAACCCAGGACAAGTGGGCACTAAACATCATATTACAGGGATAAAGATTCCATTTCCGCACTCTGCCAATGGCAAATGGTTGGCCAGATATGCCAAAAAATCAATGGGCAGAGGCACAGAAACAGGTTACGTCCCTCATTGATATGGGGGCTATTCAGACAGTACCAGAAAAGGAAAAAGGACAAGGTTTTTACTCGGGACTGTTCTTGGTACCCAGAAAGGACAAGGACTGGCGGCCAATACTGGATTTATCGATTTTGAACACATATCTGGACATTCCAAAATTCAAAATGCTGACTTTGCAGCAGCTTCTGTCCATGCTGGGCAAGAATGCTTGTCTGGTGACTTTAGACCTAAGAGGCATACCTGCATATCCCAATAAGACAATCGTGCAGAAGATGCCTCGGATTCAAGGCTGGCTTAATGCATTACCAATTCTCTGCACTGCCCTTTGTAAAGACCCTGGGCACAGTAGATAAGCCAAAGTGCCTGACACCAGTAATTGCATTTTGCAGGCAAAGAAGTATAGAAAATATATCCTTACTTGGACGGCTGTCTCATTCAAGTAGAGAACAAGGACACTCTCCTTCGACACCTGGCATTTGTAAGGAGGCTTCTAACATGCCTTGGGTACACAATAAACGAAAAGAAATCACAACTGGTACCCTCTCAAAAGATAACATTCCTGGGTGCAAGCTTGGATACAATTGCCCAGATGGCTTACCTTATGCCATACAAGCAAAGGCAACTGACTACTTACTTCAAACTGATGGCAACAAAAACCCAGTCTTCTGCAAGACAAATTCTGCAGGCTCTGGGCTTCATGGCATCCTGCATCCTATGCAAATTCCATATGCAAGACTGTATATGAGGAAACTTCAATGGTACCTAAAAAGTTTATGGAGTCAGCTTTCACACAGTCCGGTAACAATGATCCCTCTCATTCCCTGCCTGCAACAGGAGTTTCTATGGTGGGCAAAGGCATGTCACCAAAACAAGGGACTGCCCTTCACCCTACCCCTGCCAGCGAAACCTTAACAACAGACTCATCAGATTATGCCTGTGGGGCCCACATGGCAGGAAGATGCATTCAGGGCTTATGGACGCCAAAACAAATGCATCTGCATATCAACCAGAAATAGATGCTACCTGTTCAAAATGCCCTAACAGCCTTCAAGGACTTACTTCATCCAGGACAACTACTGATAAAGATGAACAACACCACAGTCATGTGGTATATAAACAAGCAAGGGGGCACACACTCATACCCCCTTTGCAGATTAGCCATGGCACTGTAGGACACAGCTTTGACCTACCAAATACATCTTCAAGCTCAATTCCTGCCAGGAAAATAAAACACTGTGGCAGACAATTTAAGCAGAAACCTTATGGATCCTCACGAGTGGAAACTAAATCCACACGTCTTCAGCATGATAACAGAGAAATGGGGGAGCCCCAGACATAGATCTATTTTCTTCTCCTCAAAATTATCAATTGAAAAGATTCTGCACAAGGACTTATCACAGACAAGCATGGAAAGTGGGACGCCCTATCCTTCAGTTGGAAAAACCTATTTGTTTATGCCTTTCCTCCTCTGCCTCTTCTACCCAAGGTCCTCCTAAAAGTCAGACAAGAGAAGGCAAAGATGATATTAATTGCCCCGGACTGGCCCCGCCAATACTGGTACCCAATCCTAAGGAACTTGTCTCAATACCCAGCTTGGACCTTGCCTCAGGGTCCCTGTGAAATAGTCTTTGGATCCGCAATAGGATTTTTAAAAAAGAATTTGTGAGAATTGGGAACCCTGTAATATCGGTCAGGTTTTCTGGGAGCAGGAGGCAAAGAATCAGGGGCCAAACTAGATTCCGAAAAGGCATCATCAACTATGTCTAGTACAGGAAGTATAGCTAAAGGCCTATGTTGAGGCAGGAGTAAGAAGTCCCTAAGCCTCTTTTTTGAATCCGATAAATCCTGGCTTTCCCAGTGAAAATGCTCCCTTAGGGTGTGCAAGTTTTCGCCAAAAGAGAAATCCTCTGGAGGAGAAGCAGAGGAAATAGAGTCCTCTGCATCAGAATCCTCATAAGTAGATAAGGGTAAATCCAGATTATCAGAAAAATCAGAATCCTGATCAGAAGATTCATAAACAAATTCAGTCCTAGGTCTTTTAGAAGAGGAAGGTTGGCTTCCCCTGATTAAAGTTATAAGGTCTTCAGCCATTCTTATTATTTGTTTTTTAGGCATAGAGACCTGAGCATATGCGGCCTGGGCATTGGTTTTCTAGGCAAGGTTTGAGGTATAGGCCTTAAAGAAGAAGGAAGCTTCGGTTTAATATGAAAGTCCGTAGACCTGAATACACCCTCAAAAGCCGGTGCCTGCACAGCGGCTCTGGACCCATCTAAGGTAGAGACATCCGCAGGTTCCACATTTGAAATATCTCGCGGCATACCGGACTCTGAATGGGTCTCAGTAGAGGCCTGCCAATCAGAAGTAGCAGTCATCAGGGGCTGTGAAAGCGCCTCAGAGTACCGGCGAACTGGCAACTGGCTTAGGAGAAGCGTCGTTGGCAGCTTTGGACCTAGGCGGCCTGTCTGTCTTTATCTTTGCGTTTTTTCAGAATTCCAGTAGTTGGACAGCTTACCAACGACATTTCTGGTTAATTGAACCGAGAACCAAAATATTTAAAGCGAAAATATACCAATGATGGATAGTGCGCTGGTTAAATAAGGCACAAAACCGACAGCAAGGTACGTCATGGCCAGGGCCTAGGCAAGGAATACAGTACAAATGAAAATCTTTGTGAGGTATTTGCTTTCCACAAGTAATGCAATTATTAACATTTACTGATATCGGTGAGGAGCAAGAAAAAGTTTTCCCAGCGGGGTACTTAGCTTTAGTTGAAGACTTCGGTTCTGAAACTCAAACGAAAATTTCAGGAGTTGGCCAACCGGCGCTTGCAAACTGCTTCTGCTTCAGGCACCACATGGCAAGAAAGACAAAGGTAATGACGTTGGCTGCATGTTTTATACCCCTGATGACCAGACGTCATGGAAGAAGGGACAGCAACCGACGCAGGACCCAAGACTTTGTTATTCAGGCCAGCTGAGGGCTACTGCAAGCAGATAACCCAAATGTGATGACTGCAACAGTGAATACACTCGAACATCTACATTTATGGTACGTGTACACAACTGTACTTTTGCAGTAGTGTGATAAATATGGTTTTACCTTGCTGCTTATATCACCGCTATCAAACAAACAAAAATATATATATTAAGCATGAGACTCCAGTGCTAAGAACTTATTTGAAATTTTCAGCAGCTGTTCCTCTGATGTACTTTAGCACCTCCACAAATGTAAATCCCCAAGTTACTGTCACAATTCAGGGTTAAGAGTAATTATCCCACCAAAATTTTTCTGAGCACTAGTAAGTCTTCCATTCATCCTTCTTGACTCTCATTTGCCACTGTTAGTTTTTCCTCTTGTCTGAACACCACTTTGCCACACTTTACTAACCATACTTAAGCCAAGTACTCAAAGAAGACAAGAGTGAAGGAGAAAACCTCAGACTTTCAAGTTTTATGCTGATCACAGATGACCTCCATGTCTACTACAGCAGCAAACTCTTGCCAATGTGTTCCCTGAAAAGAGAGTCAGTAGGCTGACTACTGCATCTGTTTTCATTGGAAAACAGAATTTGATGTTTTAGCATCCATGTTCTACGGTATTAAAGCATTTTCAGCAAAATAACTAATGATTCAAGTGCAGTCTGTCTATTTAGAGGTGGCTGAAGCATATCCCTCAAACTCTTAGCACAAGAAATATGGACAAAGCCAAATATAATGGGGGGAGTCAAAGGCCCGAAAGTTAGGGACAGATTTTAAGTATTGCTTTTGCAAACTTAAAAAGTTGATCGAACAACAGACTCTTAGTATGCATTTTTTGAAGAATACAAGATCTAAAACTCAAATGTCTATTATTATTTAGTGACTTCATTCTTCAGTGATTTTTCAGAAAACCACAAAGTTCATGAGGACAGATCAAAAATATGAGGAAAAACTCTGGACAGTTGAGATGTTTGGTCTGAGGCAAAAGAGTTGTGAATGATTTTTCATAGGTAGGCTATCGGCCCTAGGGCCTATACAAGCCTAGCCATAATAATTCCTTGGCTATTTCTTCCCACGGTATTTACTTCCCTGGACCCCTGTCTAGCAGGGCAAATGACGTGATACCTGGGGTGAATTTCCTATCTCCCATCTAATCATCAAGGTTCCTTTTGAAGAGGGCCAAAGAGGCGCTCTGCTTTACATGTATGGGCAGTCTATTCCAGAGTCTGGGGAGTCTCTGGGTCAGGAACCTATCCCTCCAGCATGTTTTGTTCATTGTGATGACAAGGTTTAGATCCCTGGAGCATGCATCTCTGAGGGATTGGGATTTCTTTGTGCAGCATGTCCAACAGATTTGGGTTTGACATGGCCTTGTATGTTATGCACAGATCACCTCTGAGTAGACGATATGCGACAGAGTATAGGTGGAGTTTTTTTTGACAGTCAGCATAGGGCATCTGCTTTAGGCCTGTGATTCTTTTAGTGATGTATTTCTGCGGCCTTTCCAGTTGTTGCAGATATCTTGAGAGGTACATACCAAACTGGGCGTTGTATTCTACAATGGGTCTAATGAGGGATGAGTACAGTGGGACAATGACCTCCTTTTTTCTGGATGAAAAGCCCTTAGTGATGAGGTGTGCCACACAGAAGGCTTTCCTGACTGTTCTGGCGATGTGGTTATCGAAGGTGAGACCACTGTCCACCTGTGTCCCTAAGTCTCATCACACTTCTGGTGTTTAGTGCACTGCCATCTATGTGGTAATTCATGGGTACATGTTTTTTCCAAAGGGGATAACTATACATTTCTTGCCATTGAGCTTGAGACCATGGCTCTGGCACCAAGTATCTGTTTCTGTAAGGCCCTTTTGTAGAATATCCACATCATTTGGGGATTCAGTAATGGCTCCCAGTTTGGAGTCATCTGTGAACTTCGTTAGCCAGAGTCCCTTAGTTGTTGGCCTGCACTTCATAGAAGTAGATGCCAAACAAGAGTGGTCTCAGGACTGAACCCTGAGTTACTCCACTTATCACTTGTCTGGAGCTGGATTTGGAGTCGGCTACTTTTACAGTGTGGGTTCTGTCAGTAAGCCAGTTGGCAACCCATCAAGTGATGTAGGGATTTATGCCCAGCTTAGTAAGTTTATCTATGGTTCCATAGTGGGGGATGGTGTTGAAGGCCTTGGCGAGGTCCAGACAGGCTGTGTGGACCACCTTACCTTGTCCACAGCTCTGGAATCGATCAGGTTCAGGAGACAAGATCAGCCCTTCATGAACCCAAACTGCATGGGGTTCAGTGTTTGAAGTTTGCCAATGTCTTTGTTTATAACTTCCATGATATGTTCCATGGCCTTGCAGATCAGGCTCGTCAGACTGATGGGGCAGTAGTTCCTGGGATCCAAGGTAGATCCCCCCCCCCCCTTGTGGAGTAGGATGACTGTAGCTTTGCGCCACTCAGTGGGCATGGAGCCTGAGGTGAGGCTATGATTAAACATGACACTTAAGTGAGATGCCAGTTCATTTTGTAGTTCATGTAGTACACAGCCTGGGATGTCGTCTGGTCCCATGGATGCTGTATTCTTAGCTTTGGAAGGTGTGTTTTTTACCTGTGTGGCTGTTATTACCGGAATTATGCAATCATTTGGTATTGAGATGGGCCCTTTAGGGGGTGAAGTTTGCACTGAATCGATCTGCCAGGATATTGGCAATATCCTCTGGATCAGTATATTTAATACCATTCTGTTGTAGCTCAGAACATTTCTGAACATTGCCATTTAGATTCTTGACATAGCTTTAGAATGCCTTGTGGTTGTCTTTGGAATCTTTGGCAATTTTATTTTTGTAACTAGCTTTGGAGGATTTTATGAGGGATCTCTGCTTCTTACTGAGGCTGGTAAGGGAGTTTTTTCATCCTGGGATTTTCCTCTTTTCTGCAACAGTTTCTTCCTTTTGTTGTAAAGTTTTTTTATGGCAAGGGACCACCAGATTGGCTTCCTTTTTTTGGAGGAGAGCTTCTTTGTTCTATTGGGGATGGCATGATTCATGCACAAGTGCATGTGCTTGTACAGTGCCTTAGTGTAGGATTCAGCAGTTCAACTTTCAGTTCCCGTCTGCATGGGTGTCATGAAGTTTGTCACTTCTGACTTGAGTAGCATGAAGTTGGCTTTGGAGAAGTTTTTTACGGAGGTTTCCTTACTTGGGGGGGTGTGGGTGGGATGTGGATGTCAAGGGTGATAAGCTTATGGTCTGACCTGACCAACGAGGGGGTTGACCTATAGGTGTGGAGCATCATAGGTTCATACTAGGCTATCTGCCCAAGGGCATTTATAAGCCTAGCCCAGAGTTTTGTGGCTTTCGCCACCCCTTTAGTTTGGAGGATACTATGCCCATTATTTTGCTGTGCCTCTGTCAAGCAGTGACACTGAGATAATCCCTGGGGTATATCTGCGATCTCCCATCCATTGGTCAAGATTTCTCTTGAACAAAGCCAGCGAGGTGCTCTGCCTCACATGTACCGGGATTTTGTTCCACAGCATAGGGAGTCTCTGGGTGATGAATCTGTCCCTCCAGCACGTCCTATTAATAACCGTGTCAAGGATTAGGACATCCGCCCTTGTAGATCTGAGGGAGCTAGATTTTTGAGGTGAAGCATGTTCATCAATTCTGGGTTGGACATGGCCTTGTATGTCAGGCACAGGTCACCTCTGAGCAGGCGGTGAGCGACTGAATAGAGCTGAAGTTCCTTCAGTCGGGCAGCATAGGACATATTTTTGAGACCCTTTATCCTTTTGGTGAGGAACTTTTGGGGCCTTTCCAGTTGCTGCAGGTGTCATGTCAGATACATTCGAATGGGGCATTGTACTCAATCATTGGTCTGATGAGTGATGAGTACAGGGGGACGATGACTTCCCTTGATCTAGATGTGAATCCCTTCATGATCAGGTGGGCAATGTAGAAGGTCTTCCTAACTACTTTGGCAACGTGAGTGTCAAATGAAAGGTTACTGTCAACCTGGGTACCCAGATCCCTGATAACCTCTTCTGTGCTTAGTGGGTTGCCGCCTATATGGTAGCTAGGGGTAACCTTGTTTTTCCCGAAGGGTATGACTATGCATTTTTTGGCGGCACCAGTTTTCCGTTTCTATAAGATCCTTCTGAAGGATATCTGTGTCAGATGTGTTCTCAACTATGGCGCCCAGTTTGCAGTCATCTGCAAATTTTGTCAGCCATAATCCTCCTGTGTTTGCTTGTACTTCTGAAAAGTAGATGCCGAACAGGAGAGGGCCCAGGACTGAGCCCTGTGGGACACCACTTGTGACAGGCTTTGAGTCTGACATGGCGCCAGCAACTCTGACCCTGTGGGTTCTGTCACTTAGCCAATTTGCAACCCATCTTGTGACGTATGGGTTTACATTTAAGCTGAGTTTTTCAATGATACCTGAGTGGGGTATTGTGTTGAAAGCCTTTGCCAGGTCGAGGTAGGCTGTGTGGACTGCCTTTCCCTCATCAATGGCCTTGGTGACTGTTTCAAAAAAGTCAACCAGGTTTAAAAGGCATGATCTGCCCTTGACAAAGCCAAACTGGGTCAGATCCAAAGTCTGCAAGTCTCCTATGTCTTTATTTATGAGTTCCATTATGATCCTCTCCATGGCTTTGCAGATCAAGCTTGTCAAGCTGATGGGACAGTAATTTCCCGGGTCGGTGGAGGCACCGCCTTTGTGAAGTGGGACCACAGTTGCCGTACGCCACTCCTTAGGCACGTATCCTGAGGTGAGGCTAAGATTAAACAGCTGCCCTAACTGTTGGTTTAATTCCTCATTGAGTTCGTGGAGCACACATCCGGGGACACCATCAGGTCCCATGGATGCTGTGTTTTCTGCCTTGGAGAGAGCAGTTCTCACCTGAGCGTTAGAGATGTTTGGGGGGCTATAATTCTCTGGTATAGATATCTCACCTTTTGGGGAGGGTTTGCACTGAACCTGTCAGCCAGTATGTTGGCAATGTCTGTAGGTTCAGTGATTTTTACATATTTTGAACTAATTCTGAGCATATCTGGGAGTTTCCTCCCAGGTTTCTAACATAGCTAAAGAAGGCCTTATGATTGTCCTTCGAGTCCTTAGCGACTTTTCTTTCAAAATTTGCCTTGGATGATTTTATGAGAGATCTTAGTTTTTTACTTATAATGATCAAGGGTGTTTTCCCTTTTAAGGATTTTGCTCTATCTTGTAGTAACTGCCTCCTTTTGTTGTAGAGCTTGTTTATGTCTGGGGTCCACCAAACTGGACACTTACCTTTGGTACAAAGTGTCTTTGTTTTGTTTGGGATTGCCTCATCCATGCAGTCCTGCAGGTGCTGGTAGAAGGCATTTGTAAGTGATTCAGCGACTTGAGTAATGGTTTCCGCAGTCTCGGGGACCTTAAAAGAGACCACACTAGCCTTTAGAAGTGTAAAGTTGGCTTTTGAGAAGTTCTTCACTGTGGTCTTTTTTATCTCAGGTGGGGGTGGGATGTGGACTTCCAGTGAGATTAGTTTATGGTCTGATCTCACCAGTGAAGGGTATACCTCTGGTGTTGAACATTGTGACCCCATGTTCGTGATGATGAGATCTAGTATGTTATCTCCTCTTGTGGGGATGGTGACTAGTTGTTCCATGGCATTTGAGTTTATGAACTCTAAAAACCTTTGGGCTAGAGTGTTGGGGCTTGAGTAGTGATCCCAGTCTATATTCGGGTAGTTGAAATCACCTAGTATGATGGTGTTTGGAGATACATTTATCCCCTCCAGTGTTTTCAGGAATGCTATGTGAGGTTCCTGAGATTGAGAGGGTGGCCTGTAACATGCTACAAATTGCAGAGCGGTCTTGGCTATGGTTAATTGCACCTGGATGGTCTCCGATGCATCGTGCGTTGCCACCAACCTTGAGGTGTGGGTGTTCTTTATGAATATAGACACCCCCCCCTCCTGTCTTGGTGTTGTCAGGATTTTGGGGCCAGAACGCATGATATGAGGTAAAGCCTGATAATGCCAGGGTGCTCTCGGGAGCCTTGAACCAGGTTTCAGTCACAGCACAGACATCTATGTTCTCCATACTGAGAAGGGCCTCGAGTGCGTGCATCTTGAGGTTGAGACTTCTGGCCTTGAGCAGCATTACCCTTAGTTTCTTTCCTTTTTTGTGTTCTAGGGTGGTAGGTTTCCCATGTTGGTAATGACCAGGTCTAGGATATTGGAGCTCCTGGAGGGACTAAGGATTAGTTGATCCAGGGCATTGGAATTTATGAATTCCAAGAACCGTTGGGCAAAGGTGTTGGTACATGAGTAGTTTTCCCAGTTAATGGCAGGGTAGTTAAAATCACCCAGTATTCGGGTGTTTGGTTGTATCTTAATATTTTCAGTATGTTTAGAAAGGTGTAGTGAGAATCGTGGGTCATGGTGGGGGATCTGTAGCAAGCTACAATTTGGATTGCAGTCTTACCTTACCTTTCTCCAGGTGCAACTAACACCAGGTGACACTTTTGTTATGATTGATGTTGGTTTGCTTTTCAACTTCAGAGGTCCTTGTTGCTTGGGCAGGTTAATGTTAATCCACATATGTGGATTTAGTGTTGCTATGTGTTGGGTGTTGGTGGTGTGAGTTTAGAAGGGCTATGTGCTGTTTGAGGTGTAGTGCGGGTGTTAACCTTCTCCTCTTGACTGTCTAGCACAATCTTGGGTGGAGAGAGCTTTGCATCCAGTTTGGCTATGTAAGTGCATCTCTCGCAGGTTGTAGTGTTGGGTGGTAGGAGGAGAAGGGTTGTCTGTGTTCATGAGGCAATTGCTGCATTGCCCCAGTATGCCCAGATTCATCAGGTGGACATGAGAAATCACCAGAAGCTGACTATTGGACATGCCTGGTTTGGTGCTTTTTTATGAAGTACAAGAGCCGTTTTCCCTTACCTTAGCAAGGTACTTTGCAATTATAGGCTGTTTAGTACCAATGATTAATTTCTCCTCATTAACAACGAGAGTTGAGTGCTTGTATTACTTTAAAACTTCCTAGTGCTTTCCAGCAGGTTTTAAAGCAAGTGCTAGTCACAGGGATGCTTAAAGGTAAGATGAAAAAATGGTTTATCCTAAACCCTGCAGTGTGCACTAGAGAAGTTAGATGTGAAAGTAGATAAATTTAAGTTTTGCCTGTCTAAAAAGTAGTTTTAGTGGAGAGCCACTACTTTTAAAACAGCAAGATAGAGTGAAAGGGGGTGGTCATTTTTGTATTTTGGTACTATGTAATACAGTAGGATGGCCAATAAATTTAATAGTTGAAGGGGAGTGATTTCACAAAATTATTATTTTGTGCTAGCTCACACAAGCCAGTAAAAACAGAGAGGAAATGAGATGCATCATCAAATTAACATAAGGGGAGGGCAACTAGAAAGATGGTGATGTTTAAGAACACTACAGTAACCGGGTGAGAGGGTGGGGAAAATAATTTCTGCCTGAGTCACAGACCTTGTGGTCTCTCCAAGTTTTAATATGCAGTTGAAAGGAAAATGCAAGTAAAACACAAGGTAAATAAAACAAATCACAGTATTCAAAACAGAAGGCAATAAAGTAATACAACAAATAAAAAGCAAACTAACCATTCCCTCACAGCAAAGTGTAGCAGAGTCTGGGTGAGCCTTTCTAGTAAAGCAAGTTTTGCTGTTTCATAACTCTTGAGAACCCAGCTGACTTGTAAAGTCTTTGGTATTAGCGTTACTAACTGCCGTGTTTTGGTAGTGTGAGACAAGATAGCTGATTTGTCGTAGCTTATAGTAGCTGATGTTTCAGTACTGAACTCACTTTCTAATGCCTTTTTTTTTCACATTTCAGGCAGCAGATCTTTCATGGAACCAGTACGCTGATAACAAACTTACATTCCATGATCATTATTTAATTAATTGTGTAAAGTCAGAAAAAGATCCAGATATTAAGGAATTCTTCAAGTTGCTTGCTTTGTGTCACACTGTAATGGCCGAGCAAAAGGATGGTAAGTTTTCATATTGTGACAACCATATCTGGCTTAACTTTCTATGCTGACCATCCAATTAGAACTGCATTCACTTTTATAACCGATAAGATTCACTAGGCATAGCTAGCTTTTTGGTGATTATGCACGTGCATTCAAATCTGAGATTTTCCAGCTCATTGTTATTTTATGATCAGGCAGTGTCTTCAACTTCTGCCTGATATTTAGAAAGTGTTTTACAAAATGTGTGACATTGTAACTTTAGCTTCTTTAGTCCTAAGTACTTTACAGAAGTGTAATTTTGAAGTGCAGCAAAACAAAAACACTTGAATATAAATAAAATTATTCAAATACACACTAGAATTCACTGAAGTAACACCACAGCAAATTACATAAATGTAAAATGAATAATTACAAATGCAATTTTTAATGTAAAAGTGGTTTCACAAAAATTCTTAAAGAAAGCCTGTATCAGCTGCAGACAAATGTTATAAACTGGAGTTACCAATGCAAAAAGTTTACTGCAGAAGTTGCAATTAGAATATATAGGCAGACAACCAGAGGACTTAAGTTGTATTTGCTAAGGGATGGTATACCCAGACGTTCTAGCCGTAGATGCATCAGAATTCTAAAGGAGTCTGCAGAAGATCCCAAAGTTAATGAAAAACAGCAGCAGGCTGTAGTAATCAAATGTCTGCAAACACTGAACCAGAGAGACCACAAGCAAAAGTAAAGTTAAATTCACAGCATCATGATGAAAATAAAAATAACCAAAGCCAAGGAATCACAAATAGCCGAGTTGGAAATGCCCATGGCAGCAGAGTACCAGTGTCCTATTCTACTCAAACAGAAGCCGCACGCAGTCAAACGGAATCATTTCCAACTAGTTACAATGACCAAAGTTCCAGAAGGATGTGAAAGCTCTTCACTGGTGCTGCTGACATGACAGTTCTCCAGTTTGTTAAAAACATGGCCACACAAGCAATGGCCTGAATCTATTATAGCAGTTGCAGAAACACGGCACTGGATGTAATATGTAGCAATGAAAAGATGAGAATGTAATGATAGCATGGCTGACTTGATAGTTCTATAACAAGGCACTTCAAAAATATTTAAAGTGAGATCTATGAAAATTCTAAACATTAAAACTCACATAACTATTTCACATGCAGGAGCAATACAAAGTAGAATACTGATAGAGCTTTGGACTACCTGTAGCATGAGAAAGTCCTAGAAGTTAGTTGGTTACATAGCTAAATTGCATAATTTCACAAGTTTATTTCTGCCAAAGCTGGATGAGTCAAACAGCAAAGAAAACTATTTTCTTTAAACTTTTCTCAGACCCAAACACATTCAAATATCCCAAGCTGGATCCAACACTCGGTGTATCCTTGAGCCCCTAAAACTGCTATCCCCCTCACAGTGAGTATTTTTAATATTAAATTATGCGCTTACAAACCCTTTCCAGAGTCTAGGTCCATGGTGTTGACTACATCTTGAATGTCTTCCGTTTCAAATGGAAGCAAGGTGAATTTAAAATGATCACTTTTTTTGTGGAGACATCAAACCTTATGCAGGGGGGTTATTCCTCTTCTGCCAGTATCAACAGTGCACTGGGTAAGACAAAAATGCCTTTTGCATTTAAAGAGGAGGAAAACTACAATGTATTCATATGCCATTCAGCTAGTTTGGGGACTATGGACCATAACTCTCAACCTTCCATCTCCAAAATGAGGAGCAATAGCCCTCATAATGTGGAACAAATGGTCAAAATGTGGAACACATACTAACTGCTTATTAACTTCAGCTAGGAAGGTTATAGGATGGTTAAAACATGCTGGTTTTACTTGTAATAAAGATCTTTTAATGAATTAAGATTATTCATTTCTGTTTACCATGGATATCAGTTAAAAATTCCTAACACTGAATATCTATTTGACAGACCCTTTCAATGTGGAACTTAGAGGAACAGGAACTTTTTTAAGATCCCATGTGAGGTACACTTGAGAGGTATGCTATGGACTATTATGCCTGCCTGACTGGTTGCCTTTTTTATTTATTTATTTTTATTTTATTTCATTTATTGATTTTAGGAGTTTTTCTTTTAAAGCTCTTGCAGTGTTTAAAAAAAATCCCTGGTGGCTAGTGGTAAGCAGCATAGTAAAAAACTCTCTTTGGCTTGCCATTGAACACCACTCTAGCTCAAATCAACTCTGCTTCTCTGCATTGATCTTTGTGTGTGTTCAAGAATGGTGTTAAGATATCCAGGAGTGTGTTGCAGTTAACTGGTCATTGCTTGATCATTTCTGTTTCAGACGAATATTCAGCTATTCTGAACTTTTCCCGTCTCATTGCCATTCAGCCATTTTTTGTGAAGGATCAAACTGTTTCACAACTCCGGTATTCTGTACTTCACTTTTCTCCATTATATATAATGTGTGAGTGTAACGCATAATGAACATTAGCATAGATACTACTCCATTGTATATTAAGCCATTGCATCTCTGAGACACTACAAGATTGTTATGTGAAACTGCCAAAATGTGTTACTGTGTGATCCTGTAAAGCTGTATTATGAACTTGAACTGTGATAATGTGTTATGTGATTTTATTACTATAATTTATCTGATTTTCATTACTTAAAATGCTGACTCTTATGGTGCTATGTGGAGCGTTTCTCCCATGCCTTCGCTGAAAATGGGCAAACTTTCCCAGTCAGGCTTCCCCTGTAAACAAATGTTAAATAGATGAATAAAAATATAACAATATTTTAAATTTTGTATGACCTAGTCTAAATGGTTTTGAGTGAGTAAAGGCAAAGTTTATATCTGCATTTGTGACAGCAGTAGGATAACATTGCAAAGAACCTGAAGGGTCGTCGTCCTCTGCTCTTTAAATTGCATTGGTGTCAGAGCTCCTTGGGAAGTCCTATATTGAATTTATTGTATTTACTTCGTGGGCAGAGGTAATACAGTGCCACCGCTGGCCAACCGTTCTAGATTCAGGTGACATTTTTTGCTTCTCTTAATTATCATTATGTAATAATCTTGTTTTCTACATGCATAGTTTCCTTTGTAAACATTACTTTCCTTCCACATCTTAAAAACATGTTGGTTGATTGGTTTCTCCAATTTGACCATGTATAATGGGGTATAGTTGAAGGATCACTCCACTTAGTGAATTAGATGACTTAACATCATTCTTTGAATTAAGACTTGGGCAAAAATACATTTATATAAAAGAAATTCCATATCAACATGTTTGCAGTTACAAACATTATACATCACATTTCCTGTGTGTAACTGTCATCAGTCTAATATATAAATTTCTCTATTCTTACCTTCTCTTAAACCTCACTCCAAAACATTATTCTGTATCCATTATTCCTGAAATTTCCATTTTTTGTATACAACTTGCTCCTACCCATTTCTAAAGATCCCACTTCTGGTTCCTTTAACTATTAAAATATTCAGCACTTTCAAATACAGTTGGTTTAGACTTTGATTTCCATTTTTTAGTAATTGCTTTTTTGGCAGGCAGTAAACCTTACTATGTCTAGGCAATTCAGATCCTGTGTCCCAGATCAGCAGAATCCATTTCCTTAGTTACACCCATTTGCTCACACAGTATTTCTGACAAGAGTATTTCTGATGACGGAAGCATGTTTTTATCTTAGTATTTGACTTATTTATTGGACATAATTTAGGCTATTTGAATGGCTAGGCTTACTACAGTTTTGGTCTAGGGGCTACCAATGCATTTGGATGGCAGATCTATTTATGACCGAGGTGTGTGAAGGAAAGCTATTGATATTTTTCTACCATTTGCCCAGGATGGTTTGTTGTTGTGGAATTTGTTTTCCTACTTTTACAAATATCCAGCCAAAGGCAAACACTTATACTTTACTTTAAGAGCTTTTGCATTAATACCTGTACTGCTACAGTTTCAGATTTTTGGTCTCCAGTGTAAATTGCAAATGTTTTGTAGACCCAACGTGGGACAAAACTGAATAAATGGCACGTGAAAAGTGGTATCAGGTTATCAGAGATGCAACATCACACAGTCTGTTACTACTTTTGCACAGAGTGGTGTCACCATCAGCCCATACACGGTCAGGTTACCATTTGCCCAAGAATTAAGCACACAGTTAAAACCCCTGCCAATAACAAGACTGTAATTCCCTGTCTACCAGGTTTGTAGAGCTACTTACAAAATAACATAAGATGAAGACAACATTCAGGTTCATTTATCCGAGTAAGATGCCCAAAAGTGTAAGCTGCTGTAACTGGGAGGAGGGAGGGAGGTTACTAAGCATTGTGCTGGATTCTGTGATCTATGTCTGGATTTGTTTTGTTTTTACCGTTTGTCTTCAAGTGTAAGCTACTGTAAATCAGGAGGAGGGGAAGGTTGCTATGCATTTTGTTAGGATGATGAGAATGTCTGGATTTGTTTTGACCACTTGTCTCTGCCTGTACTTGTAACGCATCTGGAGTGATTGAATTTGCACAAAGACGTACTGAGGCAGAACCAAGCAGTCTGCTCAGAACGGACGTAGAGAAATGGCATTTTTTGGGATGCTTGCATGCACTGCATGTAGGTAAATTAATGCAGGTTTGATGCAAAATTAATTTCTGTAAGCAAATTCTAGGCAAACGCATTGAATATTGCCAGCCTGCATTCTCAGTGGTGTAATTGTACTGAAGTGGAAGATGTGTGACTGAGTTTTTGTGGAAATTGCTACTTTGATCAGTTTACGCTATGTAACAAGGTGACCATTTCCAAAGTGCTCAATGACTGTGTCACGCTAGAGCCATTTTGCAACCGGCTTGTATCTGGTGTCAATATTTCCACAGAATGTCCAGATTTTTGCCTTATTTTTTATCTTTTTCATAAAATTGTGGTTTTGTGGCCAATCATTAAAGACTGAAGTTAGAAAATGACAGTCATGAGTATATCCTTCAGAAAATTCATGTTAATGGAAAACCTGTTACTCGCTTTCTAAGTTTGAGCAATATTTAAAACTTGTCCCATTTTTTGGGCCTTTGTCCCACTTTTTATAGCTTTGTCCAGATTTCTTGCTCAAAGAGGTTGAGAGGTTTGAGTCCTGTGTAGAGCATTGTTCTTTCCATCAAAGGTGAAATTCATTTGGCAAGCTTCCCCTTTCCTATCTGACACAATTGCAGTAGGTAAGCGTGATTAAGCTAAAAATGCTTGATTCATAGTGATGTAGACACTTCTAAAAAAGGCAGTGGTTTAGAAATACCTGTTGTGTGGGCTTCTGGTTTCATGAAGTCATTACCACTCCTTTTCTTGATAGTTTTGGTGTAGAGATAGATGTACAGTGGGCTGTTTCATGAAGTCATTACCATTCCTTTTCTTGATAGTTTTGGTGTAGAGATAGATGTACAGTGGGCTGTTTCATGAAGTCATTACCATTCCTTTTCTTGATAGTTTTGGTGTAGAGATAGATGTACAGTGGGCTGTTTCATGAAGTCATTACCATTCCTTTTCTTGATAGTTTTGGTGTAGAGATAGATGTACAGTGGGCTGTTTCATGAAGTCATTACCATTCCTTTTCTTGATAGTTTTGGTGTAGAGATAGATGTACAGTGGGCTGTTTCATGAAGTCATTACCATTCCTTTTCTTGATAGTTTTGGTGTAGAGATAGATGTACAGTGGGCTGTTTCATGAAGTCATTACCATTCCTTTTCTTGATGGTTTTGGTGTAGAGATAGATGTACAGTGGGCTGTTTCATGAAGTCATTACCATTCCTTTTCTTGATAGTTTTAAATTAGTCATTCTAGGCTGTCAGGTCTGTTTAATTATAAATTATGTGCAGTACAAATCACCGCTTTCTTTCTAATGCAGCGATGCAACTACATTACAAGATATTTTTGTTACAGTATGACAAGGCGTTCACTAATTTTTTTATGCATTTAAAAATTTGAATGAAATAACTGGAGTGGCTTTTGTGGGACTGACTTACCTGTGGGCATGGCTCAAATAGGGGTGTTCCTTGAGTATGGTGTGGGTGGGGCTTAAGAGGCACCAGAGCACTACTTTGCCTAGGGTGCCATTTCAGCTAAGGTTGGTGATGGTTTCTTTATGCTGTTAACTTGGAACTAAGAGCAAGCAGAAAGGCAGAAGAAATACTCCCCCAATATTTTACTGGGACATATACGTAGATAAAAAAAGAATAAGTGAAAAAGATCAGTGGGGGATCTTTTTTCACTGGGTATAGCCCTATTGCTTCACTGACCCCAAAAAAGTAAAGGTGGTGTAGACGATAGACAGATTGCACTTTTTGGGGGGGATGCAGCCTTGTATCTCATTGGGGAAGGGACTAGCCCATGCTTACAATATCCATGGAGCTCTTGGAGTCTGACTGGTCAAGTGAATGTCACCTGCAGTTATTTTAACATTTCCCATGAATACTAGTACAACAGTGACATTACTCAGCATCTGTTATGGTTGACATAATTGTGCAACACATTTAAGATGTGTATCCAAACCTGAGGCTGAAATTCGTCCTGGATCACAGGATTATCCTAGCTAACAAATGATTAAACAAAATATATAAATAAAATCCCTTCAGTGAATATCCAAGATAGTAGATGGTAAAGGATCTAGGCATGTGCCCTATTTAACATTTAGCAAGAAACTTTTGTGATGCTGCATAAGGTTTGTGAGCAGATTAGACTTTGAGTGGGTATTGGGGTGAAGAATGTGTAAAACGATGAGTAGGGAGTGGTTAACTGGGTGACTATTGCAGTGTCATTACTGGGCCCTTCATTTTCTTTCTTTTTATGGTAAGCCACTGTGGTTGTTAGTAAAGAGTTGACTTGAATGAAATGTCAGTTGTCAGTAAGGTAATACAGGGTGCAGCAGTAGTGATGGACTCTGCTCACTGTGTCTGCATTACTGACATTGTGGAAGGTTTGTAAGAAAGACATTGTTTTGCTGATGACCAAAGAGATGCAGCAGAGTGGGTCCATAAGAAGATGTATAAAGCTTGAAAAGGGACTTGACAGTAAAGGATGGCAGCTTCAGTTTAGTGCAAATAGTGCATGATCTGAAAGGCTGTAACCTAAAAAAAGAGAAACAAACAGCAGCAGTAGCAAAGGCAAAAGGACCAATGTAATGTTATCCAGTCATCTAAAACCAAGTATTGTGCTTGTACTGGATACTGAGGACAGCGAGGCATCACCATATAGCAAGAAGTTAAGCAAGCAGTAATGCCCGACAGGATGTGTTAATGTTTAATGTCCAGTCAGGGGTGTTATGAGGCCTGATGCTGCAGGCGGAGGGCCTGTACACCCCTGGAAGGGCATTAATTACACATCAACACACACCCTGGAGGGCATTATTGCGCTTAGAGAATGGGCTTCTCTGTAAGATTGTTGTGTTTTACTTGTATATACATTTTTTATCGCTATATATTTTTTTAGTATATTTTTGACGTAAAATATTCTACCGCCTAATGTTTCAAACTTGCTGTAGTATGTTAATGGTGTTGAAAGAATCATTTTACAGCTAAAATGTAACATTTTAAAGTAACCAGTTTATTTACCCTATTTTTTGGTCCCTTACTCCTAAATCGTTTGGTTGACAGTCACTGGAGATTGAAGTTACTATGTAATGACATACATTTGAGTTTCAGATTTCCTTTAGTTTAGCAGCTTTGTAATTTTATAAGAGCAATATTTTTTTTATTTTACAGCCTTTGTTCCCCTTTATTTTAGGTTTTATTCAGATTTCTTCAGCTGAAAGATGCAGAGGTTTGTAAACCTCTGCTGTTGCTGCTGCCAGTAGTCATCTCTCCCGCTCGCACACACACACCTCTGCTTCAGAAAAAAAAATGCATGCTAATGAAAACCCTGTTGTTCTAGCAACTTTCTAAGTTTATAAGAGCAATTATTAAAATCCATCCCTATTTTCAGCCCTTTGTTTCCCTATTATTTGTGCTGAGAGGCATACCTCTCAACTGTCCAGATTTTTGGCTCATATTTTTGATCTGTTCATCATAAAAAGTTGTTTTCTTGCAATTTACTGGGATGATCTGAGGGCTGAAGTTGCTAAAAAAAGTAGCATACCTTTGAGTTTCAGACTTCCTTCAGAAAATGTATGTTAAAACAATCCCTCTTGCTCTAGCATCTTTCTAAGTTTATAAGAGCAATATTTAATATCTGCCCCTATTTTTAGGTCTTTGTCCAGATTTCTTGCACTAAGTGATTTTAGAGGTATGCTGAGAGGTATGGTCTTTCGCCACTCTTCACTTTCTCTCCCTCCCCCCTCTCTCTCACACACACTCTCCTGCTTTCATGCACGTATTCATTCACACAAGCAGACAGCAACATAAACAGACACACACGATCATCTCTCTCTTGCTTTCATGCAGGCAGACACACTCAGGCACATACACATACACGCTTTTTATTTTACACTCGCTAAACAGCAGAAACATTGCTTAGCCAGTGTAAAATAGCAGCTGAACCGATTTCTCTTACACACATACAGGCATACACTTTCACACAACACACACTTTTTTTTTATTTTACTTTTATTTTACACTCACTCACTAAACAGCAAAAGCACTGCTTAGAGAGCATAAAATAATGGCGACCATTCTGTCTTTCTCAGTTCGAGCTCCACGGTGGCTTGATATGCTGCCGTGAAGTGGTGGACTTGTATTTCACTGGGCATTACTTGTACATTAATACCCTGCTGGAGAATGCTCGTTCTCCATTCAGGGTACTGATGTACCATAAGCCCATTCTCTAATGTCTCTTATTACCTCGTGAAACCTTATCTAGAGTAATCTTGTGGATACCCTGAAGTCATATCTTTCAAGTGTACCTTATTACGAGGAACGTACTTCATTTGGGGTCTTAAAAAATTCATGTTCCTCAAAGTTCCTCAATGTTCCACATTAAAAGACTCTGCCACACATTCAGTGTTAGGAATTTTTTTAAGTGAAATCTATGGTAAACAGAAATGAATCATATTAATTCATTAAAAGATCTTCTTTATAAGTAAAAACAGCATATTTTAACCATCCTACAGCCTTCCTAGTTGAAGTTGTTAGTAAGCCATTAGTATCGGTTCCACATTTTGCCCATTTGTTCCACATTATGAGGGCTAGTGTTCCTCATTTTGGAGATGGAAGGTTGGGAGCTATGCCTGAAGTCTTGAAGGCAGAAGACTCTGCATACTGAGGGATATTACAGAAGCAATACAGTGCCTTAGACCAATCCACAGAGTCCACATGTTTAACATATTTAAAGACAAAAAATATTATGAAAACAATAGAGCACAGTTTGAATACGTAAGGTTGATATCATGATACAGGTGAAATATAAGCACATTTCTTTTTCATTGAAACTGCTTGATTAGATTACCTGCCTGAAAAGTTTGCAAGTTCAAGAAAGCTGTAATGGTATTAAAGAATGCCTGGATAGCATAAGGCATTTCTTAGTAGGTATTTGAGAAGAGATATTTAAGTAGGATCTTTACAGATTATCCAGTCAGTACGGAAATGGGCAATCCAGATAAGCCAACTGGTCCATATCTGTATTCAAACTGGATATTTCTGTGTAATTGTTTCCCATTACCAACCCTCCTTGCCATCACAAACCTCTGGGTGCCCTGTTGTACCATACAGGTAGTGACTTTGTTGGCAGCTCTGTCGTACTAATGAATAATTTAAGGAACTGCAGTGTGCAGGTCTTGCACAGAAGGTTTATCAGGAAGGAACCATCTGCCTCACTGAATGGAAAACTGTTATTAATGACACCACACAAGCAATAACAGTAATAAAAAAACGTCTTCTCAAAACAAGAGAAAAGCATGTTGGAAAGAAGATAATGAACTTTCCATAACCTCCCTTACTTTTTCAAAGGTATAATGTTGCCTAGAGTGATGCAATTGACTCATGGCCTCACCGGGTTTGGCTTTTTTTGTTTGGACTGCTTATCCACTAGTTAATTCCCTGGTTCCCCCCTTCCCAGTTAGTCCTGCCCATCTGCTGAAGTGTGATATTTGCTGGCCTTCACATCCATAAACTCTGCTACTTGGCAAACGTCTGCAATGCTTTTGGAGGGTAAACCCTCTGAGCATCATGCTAAAATGAGACTGTACTGAGCTTGGAGGAAATCGCTATAGCAGTGTTTATGTACTAAGCAAATCCAACAAAGTCAGTCTACATCTAGATGGAAGGCTATAGCCTGCTTGATAAAAGTTGGAGAGACCTGTATTGTCAGATTTCCCCTGACCCTAGGAATGTGTGCCATACCAACAAGGTCATCAGGCATCCACTACTAGGGCATATCAGGTGGCTTTAAGTCCCAAAGTTTAGGATCTTCAGTCCAGGTAGTTTGCTAGAAATAGCAGTCTGCCACTAGTATCATGTTGACCTAATTGTACAAGACTTATGCTCTCACTGAAACAATTTTTTTAGTTCTGCTACGCTGGCACTGGATAAGTAGAGTAACCTGCTGCCAAGTAAACCACTCTGTGCACTTCATTGCTTGCTGTATACATCTGAGGTACTCAACTCAGCCCTGCACTTAAGTTTCTACAGTCCAAACTGGTACTGTTGCTTCTGCCTCTTTGGTTTCTGACCAGTATACGTTCGAGTAGCCCAAATGTATAGTGTGTCAACTGTCTGTTTAGTCACGGTTTTCATAAATCCACTGTACCGTCTATATATTTTTCAACCACACCAACTTTGCAGGTATATCAGTAGTACTCCCTAAGCAGAACAGATGACTCTGCTGAGATAAAACAAATGTATATATAGTATCAAATATGTTTGCCATTTAATTTATCTTGCACATATCTATCTTAATCATGGTCACTTAGTGAATAAGCATTACAACTGGATAGTCTGTGCACTAGGAGAATTTCTGCAACAAAAGCAGCTAGCTCTTCTCTTGAGTGAGCCTCCCCTCGTAACTTAAACACTGCTGTTGCAATTCATCTTGTTCCAAAAAATAAATGATTCTGCTGGGTTGCCATTACCATTTTTCTATAACTGGACCCATGATTATAACGTAGGAAGTAAATCACAATTTGCAGTGCTATGGTTGCCTAGTACTACTTTTTTTCTTTTTTTTTCTGGAAGCCTGTTATCCACTTGCAATCTTTATCATGTCTTTTTTTTCTTGTAGGCATCCTTCTTGCCCACTTTGGTATATTTCAGTCAAGACCTAGAGACAAAGATTTACAGCAGTGCCTGTTCAACTCTTGCATCCTATTTTTGCTTGTATCTGCTGCAAATGTTTGCATGTAGGAAGAGATATAAGCTCAGTTTTGATTTTCAAAATGAAATAACTGCAACAATATGTCTGTGGTAAAAAGCCCCAAAAATATTGAGTTGAGTGTACAGTTCCCACAAGATCAAAACCAGTGTTTCAAAAAAATCTAATACTTGAACTGGTAAAGGGAAATTTGAATGAAAAAAGTGCACTTCTCTCTAACAAAAAATACTGGATAATAAATGGTGAGCAGACTTAGTGCTTGGAAGTATGCATTTTTGAACTGTAAGACTAATGTGGGGAAAAAAGGGATTTCTAGTCTTTTTTTTAAACCAGAATCATCTTTATTATGTTATTACTTATAGGCAGTCGTACATTTATATAAATGAAAACAAACCATATTGACATAGCTTTAGTTGCAAACATTATACATCACTTATCTATTGTCATTCAGTCAAACATTACATAGCTCATTCAAATTCTGCCTTATTTTAAACCTTATTCCACCTCCAACATTATTCTGCATGTTGTTTAAAAGGGGTTTCTAGTCTTGCCCAAAATCTATAGATTGACAAAGTCTGATAGTACTAACAATAGTTTAGTTACAGTAATACAGCTCAGAAACATAAGCTATTGTGTAAATGTGTTTTCAGATTTTTGTGGTGCTAGCTGTGCTGGCATAGAGGGATGAAGCCTGACTGTGATCTCAGGTATCCCACATTCAGTTAGCTCAGGCACATGTTGAAAGTGGTATGGGCAAGGAAAGGAATGACAAGGCTCTTCCTTGTTCACCTATCTTTAGGGGAAGACTGGGACAACATGTTAGTGTAATGGCAGGTAATTACTGGAAAGTCCTTGTGAAATCCAAGGCTCGGAATGGCAACTGAAATGGGCAAGTAGTCTGGTTTTACAAGCATCACTGCTTTGGGTGGTGGTGGGGGGCTGTTTTATCATCTCTGTTAGCTGGCAGAGGCCTACAAGTGGAAGCACTTGCATATTAAGGGTGGAGAGCAGTTATCACAAGTGTGACATTACTAGTTCTATGCAGCTGTGGTGAGTTTTCAACAATTTGTGCTGTATGTTTCACCAGCTCTGGGGAAGCTGCTAACTCTTTTCAGGTCGGAATACCATCAGATCACAGTTTAATGTCTTTCGAGGAACTCATGGTGAGTGATGATGAATCTAACTGGCAAAATGTAGTATCTGGAACTGAAAAATGCATATACATATATAACATGTAATCATGTAGGTGCAGCTGCTTTTTTCAAGAACCACATTACTGGTTTTGGGACCATGGAGTTTAATATGCTTAGATATAAGGTGGTGGGAGACTGAGCCCCCTAATTTGGAGGGTTATAGGGCAGCAAAGCACAGTGTTTAATATTTATTCTTTCTGTATCTGTGCTTTTATTCAAAAGGAGCAGCTGTTTAAGTCGTGTTCTGTTATAGCTTCTGTTTTTTTTTTTTTATATATTTTAGGTTGTTTCATAGTTTACATAGCTGTATTTTGTTATAAGATCAATATAACTTGAATTTAGGTTTGATTTGTAATCTGAGATGTGTAGCAATGTGTGAAGTTATTTTTTATGCATTTGAGAACTGTACATTTGACCATGTTTACAATATATGTACTAGCGACCATTCTTTTTACTTGTTTTAATTGTTTACATTCTCATTGAATGCTTACATACTTGTATATAACCTTTTTAAGAGTTTACGATTTAACTTTCCTTTAAATCACATCTAATCAAATCCATATTGCATTGCTTATTTAAAAAGTACTGTGCTTCCAGTGTTTTGAGATTTTGATCATTGTTTACCTTTTTGTGTGTCTGATAGGTGTTTTACATGGTTCGTTTATACTTGTTATTGATTATAAAAAATAAAATAATTTGAAGGTGGTATACTTTTTTCTTTAAACAGGTGAGTTAGTCTACCAGGCCGCATCTCCAGATGAAGAAGCTCTCGTTACAGCAGCTAGAAACCTGGGTTATGTTTTTCTAAAACGCACACAGAACTCCATAACCATAAGTGAGATGGGGGCAATAAGGACTTATGAAACCTTGGCCATGCTTGACTTCAACAGTGATAGGAAGCGAATGTCTGTCATCTGTAAGCACATAAGTTTTATATTGCTTTTTAATTGCTATTTAGAAGTGTTAATTTTCACTCTGAAGATCCTTTAATTATTGTTTACATGTAAAAATCTATTGAAGGTCAACTATGAACTGTATGTATGAATGAGCTTGCACTTTGGTAAAAAGAAATATCAAAAAGTTTGGTGAAACTTTAGTTCAAACCCTTAAAAAATTACAAAGGCTGGCCAGTACAGTAGCTTCATCCTCCACCTGCACTGATGTAAGTAAAGATCCGTGTTGCAGATGTTCGTGTTATACTGCTGCAGTCATTACACTTGGGTTATCCTGCTGTCAGGAGGTCCCGCAGTTGGCCAGAGTTCCAAAGTCTTGGTCCAGCGTCAGTTGCTGTCGCTTCTTCCCTGACGTCAGTGTGCCAGGGGTATACAAGATGCATCCGACGCCATTTTCTTCAGTCTTTCTTGCTGGCGCGGTGCCCGAAGCAGAAGCAGTTTGCAAGTGCCGGTCGGCCAACTCCTGAGATTTTCGAAGTCGAATTTCAGATCCGAAGTCTTCAATAAAGCTAAGTACCCCGTTGGGGAAACTTTTTTCTTGCCTCAGACCGATGTCAGAAAAAGTTAATTGTATTTCTTGTGGGAAGCAAATACACCTCATAAGGACTTCCACTCTTACTGTATTCCATGCCTAGGCCCTGATCACGGTATCACTAGTTGTCGGTTTTGTGCTAGATTTAACAAACGCACTATAAAAAGACATTTTGATTTTGCTTTGCACTACTTTGGCCGAAGGTTCAGTTGTACTATGCCGTCGGATCAACCGACTACCGCAATACCGAAAAAACGCAAGGACAAGGATGAAGACAGGCATCCGAGGTCCAAAATCAATGACAAAACCTCTTCTAGGCCAGTCACCAGTTCGCTGGTTCTCAGGGAGGTGCTTTCGCAGCCCCTGACACCCACTACCTCAGAGCCACAGGCCCCTCTGGCTCCCACGTGGAGACAACTAGGCCTCTGGAAACACAAGGTATTGGGCCTACGGAAACTAATCCCTCAGATGGGTCCGGAGCCGCTGAGCAGGCATCGGCTTCTGAGGGTTTTTTCAGACCTTCACAACTTACCATTAAAACAACAGCCAAGACAAAAGTACTATGAAAGATAAAGAAACAAGTACAGCATTCTCCTGGACAGTCCTCCATGCCTAAGAAACAGATGTTTAAAATGGCCGAAGACCTCATTACTCTAATCAGGGGTTCCCATCCCCCTCCTGAGAAAAGGCCTAGGCAGGATACAGACTATGATTCCTCTGATCAGGTTTCCATTTCCTCTGATTCCTCTTCAGACCAGGGATACTCTCTACCCCCCTATGAGGACTCTGATGCTGAAGAATCTATCCCTTCAGCCTCTCCTCCTGAGGATTATTCTTTTGGGGAAACTACATACCATGAGGGAGCATTTCCACTGGGAAAGTCAGGATTACTCAGAATCCAAGAAAAGGCTCAGGGATTTCCTTTTATTGCCTCAGCACAGGCCCCTGGCTGTTCCGCTTGTGCTAGATATTGTGGATGATGTGTTCTCTGAATCCAGTTTATCTCCTGATTCTTTGCACCCTGCACCAGCCAAGCCAGATAGATATAGAGTCCCTGACTCTCACAAGTTTATTTATAAAAACTCTTCTGCTGATCCAGAAACTATATCCCAAGGTCCAAAAGGGGTTAAGCCTTCCATTGCAAAAAATCCAGTACCCTCTGACAGAGATTCCAGAGCTTTGGATAGATGGGGGAAGAAAGTATACACTTCTGCAACTTTAGCAGTAAGAGCTTTAAATTGCCAGTTTCACATGCTTAAGTAACAACAATATTTAATGGCTCAGTTAAAACAGAAAATGCTTGCAAGCTTAGAAGCTCCTGATTGTAAAGAAATGCAGGATTTATTGCATGCAGTTGAACAGGTGGGGAAAACCTACTCTGCAATGTGGTTTTGATTCTTTAGAGGCCTCTTGTAGAGCCGCATTTACAGGTTCTGTGATTCGAAGACATGCTTGGTTAAAAGAACAGAGTTTACCTGATCATGTTAAGGCAAAATTATTGGATACTCCTTTACAGCATGATACCTTGTTTGGTGTTAAGGCAGAAGAGGTGTTAAAGAAAATGGAGGATAAAGCTAAATCTATGCAAACAGTCAAGGATTTCTTACAGGTATAGCCACCTCGATTTAGCAGAAATTGGCCAACAAAGAATTGCTCCTTTCCAGTGTCAGATAGGCCACAGAGAGGCAGATACAGGCGCCCAAGAGGCAGATCTCAACCCCAAGGCTCAAACAGACACCGACAGTGGGGCACCTCAACCCCAAAAGGAGGTGAGGACAAGTCTGAAACTTACAGGAACTAGTCACAATGACTTTCCCCTTTGTACGCCAAACACTTCCCTTTTGGAAGCACCCTTAGGGGGAAAACTAGCACTTTTTCCTCAAAACTGGCAAACAATCACCCAAGACAAATGGGTTCTGAATATTGTCTCAAGGTTACAAGTTCCACTTTCATACTTTACCAAGGCTAAAAGGAATGCCAGACCTGCCACAAAACCAATGGGCAGAGGCACAAAAACAAATTTCAGCCCTCATGGACATGAGCTATTCAAAAAGTACCACAACAGGAACAAGGACAATGTTTTTACTCAAGACTCTTCCTGGTCCCCAGAAAGGACAAGGCCTGGAGGCCCATACTAGACCTTTCAATTCTAAATACTTACCTGGATATTCCGAAATTCAAAATGTTGACATTACAGCAGCTTCTACCCATGCTGGGCAAGAAGGCTTGGCTTGTTACTCTGGACCTCAGAGGCATACCTGCATGTCCCTATCAGACAAAATTGCAGAAGATACCTCAGATTCAAAGCTGGTACAGTGCACTACCAATTCTCTGCACTGCCCTTTGGCTTATCTACTGTACCCAGGGTCTTCACAAAGTGCCTGGCACCAGTAATTGCATTTTGCAGACAAAAAGGAATTCAAATATATCCATACCTGGACAACTGCCTCATTCAAGCAGAGACAAAGGACATTCTTCTACAGCATCTGGCGTTTGTAAAAAGGTTGTTAATTTCTCTAAGGTACACAAACGAAAAGAAGTCAAAACTAGTGCCCTCACAACAGATTACATTCCTGGGTGCCATCTTAAATACAATGGCCCAGATGGCTTACCTCACGCCAGGCAAACAAGTTCAACTAACTCAATATTTTCAGCTACTGGCAAAAAAGTCCCATCTCCTTGCAAGAAAAATTCTGCAGGCCCTGGGATTCATGGCATCCTGCATACTACTAATACCATATGCCAGACTGCATATGAGGAAATTACAATGGTACCTAAAAAGTGTTTGGACTCAACACTCTCACAGTTTAGAAGCAGTAATACCAATAATTCCCTGCCTACAACAGGAGTTTCGATGGTGGGCACAGGCATGTCACCTAAACAAGTGTCAGCCTTTTACCCTACCCACAGCCAGGCAGACTCTAACAGATGCTTCGGATTATGCCTGGGGAGCACACATAGCAGGAAAATGCATTCAGGGCAAGTGGACCACAGACCAGATGCATCTTCACATCAATCAAAAAGAGATGTTGGCTATACAAAATGCCCTAACAGCTTTCAAGGACCTTCTGCATCCAGGACAATTATTATTAAAGACAGACGACACCACAGTAATGAGGTACATAAACAAGCAAGGGGGCACTCATTCTTTTCCCCATATGCAGGCAAGCCATGACCTTGTGGAACACCGCTCTAACGTATCAAGTTCACCTGCAAACGCAATTCCTGCCAGGGAAGAAAAATACTCTGGCAGACGATCTAAGCAGAAATATCATGGACCCTCACGAATGGAAATTGAATCCACAAATCTTCAGCATGGTAACGCAAAAATGGGGATGCCCAGACATAGATCTTTTTGCCTCCCCACTGAATTGCCAACTACCAAAATTCTGCTCAGGGACTTACCACAAACAAGCATGGAAAGTGGATGCTCTTCTGTTCAGCTGGAAAAACCTAAAAGTGTATGCCTTCCCCGCTACTGCCTCTCCTTTCAAAGGTACTCCTAAAAGCCAGACAAGAAAAACCACAGATGATCCTGATTGCTCCAGACTGGCTACGCCAGCACTGGTACCCTATCTTAAGGAACTTAGCTCAAGGCCCACCATAGATTTTGCCTCGAATTCCACACCTTATGACTCAAAACAATCGGATCCTGCACGGTCAGCTCAAAACCCTAAACCTGGCTGCATGGCAGATTCATTAGTCAAACAGGCAACACCTCTCTCTAAAGTTGTTATGGATGTCATTTTGGCGGCCAGGAGGCCTAGCACCAGGAAAGCTTACTCAGACAAATGGAAAAGATTCGGCGCCTGGAACCAAGCTCAAAGCCTTGACCCTCTTGTTCCAAACATTCCTCAGATTTTACAATACTTAACTGAGATGCTGGACAGAGGCCTGTCCTTCTCATCAATTAAGATCCACGCCTCTGCCATTTCAGCACATTACAACACAGATCCTCCTTTATTCACTCATCCCTTTCTAAAGCAGTACCTCAGAGGGGCTAAAAACATAAGACCGCCCCGGAGAGCACCAACACCAACTTGGGACCTCAATTTCGTTTTGGAAAAACTAACCCTGCCACCTTTTGAGCCAGCCAATACAGCCAATCTAAAATTTTTATCATGGAAAACAGCTCTGCTCCTGGCAGTAACCTCAGCATGAAGAGTCTCAGAGCTACAGGCATTAATGGCAGTGGAACCTTTTATAATTTTTCATCAGGACAGGGTTTCTTTAAGGACAAACCCTACCTTTATGCCAAAGGTGGTATCTAGTGTGGCTCTTAACCAAACCATCCATTTGCCAACTTTTTATCCAAACCCCGTGAATAAAGGGGAGAAACTTCTGCATTCTTTGGACATACACAGGCAGCTATCGCTTCTACTTGGACAAAACAAAAGCTTTCAGGAAAACTGAACAACTGTTTGTAGCATATGCTGCAGGATCACAGGGCAAGGCTATCTCAAAGCAGACTATATCCAAATGGATAGGACACTGTATTTGTTACTGCTACACACAGCATGGAAAATCAGTCCCAAATAACATTAGGCCACATTCCACCAGGGCAACAGTCACTTCAACAGCCTTTCTCAGAGGAGTAACCTACCAAGGAAATTTTGGAGGCTGCAACTTGGAGTTCAGTGCACACCTTTACCAAGCATTGCCACCTGCCTCTCTAATCTAAATCCAGAGCAGGATTTGCCACTGCAGTTCTGCAGGGCCTCATAGCCAATCCTAACTCTATAGACCAGCCACCCAACCTTAGCTTTGGGATTCTACCCAAGTGTAATGACTGCAGCAGTGTAACACGATGAACATAGTACAGTTTTGTACCTACCATAAATGTAGATGTTCGAGTGTTCACACTGCTGCAGTCCAGGTTACCCTCCCTCCATCCCCTCTGAACTAGCTGGACTTATCTGTACCTTTCTATCCTATACAACCTTTGTGGTGTATTTGCTTGTAACTGAAGGTATTGTTTTTACTTTATATGTATATTTTTTATTAGCAATATGTATTGCCTACCTACTTGGGGCACCTGACATCTGGGGCAAGAAAAACTGAAAAAAATGGCATCTGATGCATCTTGTATACCCCTGGTGCACTGACGTCAGGGAAGAAGCGACAGCAACCAACGCCGGGCCAAGACTTTAGAACTCTGGCCGACTGCGGGACCGCCTGACGTCAGGATAACCCAAGTGTAATGACTGCAGCAGTGTGAACACTCTAACATCTACATTTATGGTAGGTACAAAACTGTACTTTCTGGTGACTGTTGTCAAATAACAATAATGTACGCAATGTTTCCGGGTTTCTCTTGCATCACCTGCCCATGTCTTCTTCTTCTTCTGATTAATGGACTTTCTTTCCTGTTGGCTCAATACTTGGGTATATTGACAGATCTAGATTATCAGATGGGGGCGAGTTCGAGCATAATTGACTGTTTAATGGCTAACACTTTTTCTTGGGATGAAAGGAAAGTTCAGAGCAAGATTTTCAGCTGACAAAATTAATCTGTTTATCATACTAGCTCCACTAAGGAGTGAAGACTGACATCTTATTTTCAAGCAAGGGGGAATATACAGGAGGTATTTACAACTGCACTTTTGATTCTGGTGAGCACTGAGAGAGAAAAATAGGCTTGGACTCCTATAGAGAATGTAGGGCTTAGTCTCTGCTCATGTTTTCTACTGCATTCTGCTTGCCCCACAACTCTTAACCACCGAATTTCCTGAGGCCTGCCTGTCCCAAAAGAGAAGCTGCTCTAACCCAAGATGGGATATTCTGAAGCATTAGATGGGCGAGTGCAGAAGGCAGGAGGCTTGATGAATAACTGGCACTCAGCTTGGTGTTCTAGCTAGTCCCTTTGCTACGAGACCATACGTTTAATTATTACCTTCAAAGAATAAGAAAGGTTTACCATTGCACACAATTTAACTCAAGCTACTTTAATGCTTTTTTGTACCTTAATGCAAATTAATTGAAGGTCCATCCTTTTACTCATGGACTTACAAGGAAGGAGATGGGCAAACGTATCTGATGGTGTAGTACACATAATCAAGGAAAACCTAATTAAACTCTATTAAAACTCTTGACACTCTTGTTAAAATTTGAACATGCAGACACATCCCCGAGCTATGTTGATTCCACTTCTCAAATTGGAGTGTGTCACATCAGACAAACAATTATAGATCGATCAGTTTGTCCAGTATTCTGTGTAAAATCATGGAGAAAGTTGTGATGGAGTTTACCTAAATTGCTACAACAAAAGGAAAACTTCTGTCAAGCCCTTGTCACAACTGGGACCTGACTAACAAGTAGTGGTAGTACCTGGGATCTGCTCTTCTAGATCTGATGTAGAAATGGTGTTGAAGATTGCTGTTGATGAAAGGAAGGGAAGATCCTTCCTAACACATGTATTCCATGTGAAAGATGTAGGTACTTAAACTGGAAACAAATTGCTCCACACCACACAGGGATGGAAAACTGCATCACTGCACTACAACCATTTATGCTGAGCTGGATAACAAAGTATGTCCCAAGCCCCCCAGAAAACTCTCTTTTAAACCTTAGCAAAATCAGCTTCAGCTACAGTTGCCACTAAACCAACATCCAAGGAAATTCACCAAGGCTACAAGCTTATTTACCTCCAAGATTCTACAGTCTGCAGTTAATTCCACTATGGTTGTAATCACTGGATATTCCATACTCTGATATGCATACTCAGCAGCTGTAGGCTGCAGAAGAGCAGTAATGTGTGTCCCTTTGATGCCAACAGTTACATTATCCTTAAGTCTCAATTTCCACTAACCTGAAACTAGCAAGGTCCTAGTACTCAACAGTATTTTGCTTTCACTGAGAAAGATTCCAAAGTACAAAGATAAGGTCAGCAACTATAACAGTTGGCTGGTTTTCTGGTGTCATTCAGAATGATTGTCTATATCTCCACTGGATGAAATTTTTGGCCAGCTCTCCTGTGGTGCTAGAGATGGTCTGCCTCTGTCCTTTCTATGGCTTCTGCATACTGGCTAAAAATGTTGCCAACACTTTTAGGTAAGGTTCAACTTATGAATATTCCAACATAAAGTTCAGTTCTAGCAAGATCAAGGCAGCAATGCTTAAGTGCTGAAACTCAAGGCCTTCCTGTCTCTTGATGACATTTATATTTGCATTATTACTGAAAGTTGGTTCCATTGCAGTGGCACCACACTCTCTGGAAATTTGGCGGTAAAGAGTTGTGGGGTAAGCTGAATGATTTAGTGCATATCATGCATTCAGGTCCACTGAGAACTGTGGTGGCATTTTAGTACTTAATCAGAACCCAGATCTTAACACAGCCCTAACCTGGAACTCATAAAGGTTGTAGTAACAATAGACAAAACTAAGTATGACCCAGTTGTTAATTACAAGAGCCCCCCTTTATGTTTACTGTTGGGCATGGTGTTTAAATCACCTTGAAAAATTAACACTTAAACTGCATTGCTGTTTTTGTGGGAAAATTGTAGTTGCTGTTCCATTAACTAGCTAATAATTTCAATTAATGAGCAAAAAATCATTGATAATGCCATTTCCCTTTGCCCGGTGGTCCTTTCATCCATGAAAACTGCAAATTTTCTTGATCTGACAATATATATTCCCTATCTGATAAGTCTAACCACCAAGCTGTCATCTTCTCTTTAGGATGTGAGCCAGGATCACAGTGGTGCAGTGATTAATGTCTCCTCACAGCAAGAGGTTCTCCAGTTCAATTCTCGGTGGGGTGACTTCTGTGCAGAGTCTGCATGTCCTCTGCATTCGCAAGGGTTTGCTCCGATTTCCTCCCGCATTCCAAAGACATGCTTCTGGAGAGTTTCTCCCCAGGCCTCCACTGAAAATAGGCTCTGTCCTAGTCGGACTTTCCCGGTCAACAAATGTTAAAAAAAAATTAAACAATTGTACATAAAGAATTTAATGGTATTCTGAGACTACACTAAATCCAGTTATTCCCTGATAGTATCTGCAATCATAATTGGAATTAAGTCTTTAGTTGACCCCCTACATGATGCCACAACATAAGTTTATAAATTCTACTCTCTTATAGAGAACTGCATTGTGGTGTCCTATCACCATCCAACACAGTTGCAGTGGCAAATATAAAAGCAGTCTTACATAGTACAGTTGACATATCGGTAGCCTACACAATAAAAGAATGCTAACCTTCTATACAAAATCTGCATTGTCCTAAAAGGACTTGAATTTAATTAGCAATCACTATAAAAAGTAAGGACAGACAAAAAAAAGTGGGCGGGAATTGAATAATGTATGCAGTGTTGCTTAGGTTATATGATGTATAGCAATATATGTGAATCATAATGTTTGTTAATTAATACAGTTTGATTATTTTGATATAAATGTAAATGTGCCTGTCACAAGTGATAATTACATAAAGATGTTTTAAAAAAAGATGATTATACAGCTTTTTCTAGCTGCATTAGCAAATTATATGCAACTTTCAGAACTCCCACCCCGACCCTAAAGCCTTTGTAAACATCCCACTAACAAATTCAGCTCCGATTTTTCCTTCTCCTACTCAGTGTTCTATCTAGGCACTATCATCTTGTAATCACTCTGGATCAAATCCTTTCAGCCTTCTCCAAAATGAAAGGCACTAAATCCACGAGTCTGAGGCATCCGTGATAGCTCTTCCTAAAGCCTCACTTTTATGTCCCTGAGGCTTACAGAACTGTCATTGTAGTGCCATGGCATAAAACATGCCCTGCTGCTTACCTTGGTAACTAAAGACAAAATGTCTTTTTATTTTATACATTTGTTAATCAGGTAAGCGAACTGGGCACAAGTATGCTTTATGAGCAACCCAGGGGTACACTGGTTGAATGACTTCAGAGTTCAGAATTCAGAATTACACTGTAGGCAAATGGAGCTGGAAAGAATTAAACCCTGTACTCTTTGGTTACAGGAAGTAGGTTATTCATGAAGAGCCTTTAATGCTCTGTGCTGACTACCAGTCTTGCTAGTACTGATTGCAGAAAGCTTGTCACCAATGACACATGCAGCACTTAGACTTTTAATCCTAATCAGTTTGAGTTTGTGCAAGCTGGATCATGGCTTCTCACTCTAGCTGATGACTTCAAAAATGTTTCTGAAGCCTTGGATGAGGCACAGACTTTGTTCACACTGTGAATATCTGGACCTAGCCAAGGTCTTCTACACAATTCCTTGTGCAAGTATTTTCAATAAATGTAACAAACTAAATGATAGATTCCTGTGTTACTCATTGGATTGCTAATTGTTTTCAGTAACAAATCTAGATATTAAATGTAATGAGAGACTTTCAGTTAAAAAAAAAAATCAATGTTCTCATATGGATTTGTTCTGGTTGTCTACTTTTTGGCATTTATTTCTCTGATGTGAAAGATGGAGGTTAAGGATCTATGGATGTCCCACTATGTCCCCACAAACTTGGTGATGTTACAACCTCCCACCAAGACTCTACTCCAAGAAGGGCTTGATCAGTCCAGCACCTGATATAGGGTGTGTGGGCTCACCCTTAATGCCAAATGTAGTGCTCTTTTTACTAAGAAGAAAAATATAGATATGTCTTACTATATGAATGACATTCCCCTCAGAATTGATGGTCTTTAGAGAGCTGGATATGCATGTTGACTGTAGGTTTTCTTTCACCACTGTGTCAGTTGTGGTTTGGAAAACATTCTACCTAGCACATTAAATTCCTGGGGTATCTTGTGTAGACCTACAGGAGTTATTGTCCAACTTCTTATGTCCTTTATCAGACCCATCATCAAATGTAACGTCCTGTTTGGCATGTACCATGCTCAACACTTAATCCACCTCAGATGCCTGAGATTTCTTAAGAAAACTGGTAACCTGGGCAAACACCCTGGCAGATAAAAATCCCTCAGTACACTCTATATTGTACAGCCCTCTGCAGCATGATTTTTATTTGGCTTTCATACCACAAAAAGATTCTTTTTATTTCTGTAACTGTTCCACAGAGTAGATGATACCACAAATACCCTGCATGAAACACCTAATCCTTTATTAAACATATCTGATGAGATTGAGGTGTTAATTATGTAACCCCACCCACTCCAATGGAATTGTGGGATACCAACTTTCAAACGCAAACTGAAGAACAGACAACCAAAATATGGCACCAGAGTCCCCCTGCAGCCATTCCAATGTCCCATTACCTGTATATTTCCCCAGTTTACCATAAACACTAATGTGTGCATACTGCTTTACTTCTACAATGATTATTTGGATTGTACTTTTACATTTTATAGTACAATGCACAAACACTAATAGACATCTGCTAAACAAAGCAGTACTGTTTCACAATGAAAATAGAGTTGGCATTAAAAGGTCTCTGCCCTTGAAACTCTCATTCATTGAAACAGCATTGAAACCCACATCACATCCAAAAAAAAATGCGTCTGGCCAGTGGTGGATAAAGATTACCTTTGGGCTGTTTTCAAATCATTGACCCCTTGCACACAAAACAAGAAACATAGTGGCAGGCTGCCTCTCCTTTAGAGATACAGGTGCATGTCTAACTTCCATGCACTAGTCCAGTTTCTCTTGAATAGGCTTAGGGAAAAGCTCTGCTTCACACAGATGGGAAACCTGTTCCAGAAAAGGGGAATTCTCTAAGACCTATACCCTGTCCTCTAATGCACCAAATCCCTAGGTCAGGTAATTCTGGTGCTATTTGTTTTGCAGATACCCAACAAGGTCCATCAGAGTGGAATCCAATGATGCCTTGTACATGGCATGCACAGATCACCTCTCAACAGTCTGTAGGAAACAATATAGAGATAGGGCTTTGAGGTGATCTTCACAGGACATGCAGTTCACTTTTGAGTTCTTAGTGAATTCTTCAGATTTGATCTGAACTGGCTGGTGAAAGACTGCTAAACAACATTTCTGTTGCTGGTTTTCTGATTATAGTGCAAAATACTTTATACAGGCTAAGTTCTGCAACAGAATGACCAATGGGGTATGATTTTAATGTAGTATGTCATTGTTTCTTGTGTCTGTTATTATAACATTTTTCAACATATGTACGGTAGGAAAACAAATCTCTTGACTGACCATTTTGAAGACAAGGTCATTCAATGCTGCCCCTCCCCAATAAAGGCTTGTTGTCAGAAAGTGATGTTAAGCCCCTCAGAAAAAGCAGACAAGTTGGCTTTCAACTGAATACATACTATGTTTCACACTGACTCATCCCGTTGCCCGCAGTGGAAAGTAATAGGACTTGAAAAGTCCCGCTTTTCAATCGCACTGAATTGCCGTGGAAAAGCCGCAATTACTTCCAATTTTTCCACAGCAATTCACTTACGTCACCAACCCGGACCTGCAGGCAAAGTTGCTGCTTGTTAGGTCCGGGTAATGTAATTCGTGCAGCAATTGGCTGCAATTCATGAAAGGGGTGGGGATTGGGGCAGGAAGAGCCCTGCAAAAATCTCGGCTGTAGGCGTGCTTTGTTTTAAGCGCTTCTACAGCCGCTAAAAAAAAAACGAGATTTTTTTTTTCTAATGAGCCAGCCATCCATCCATCCATCCATTCATTCAACCAGCCATCCATCCATTCATTCAACCAGCCATCCATCCATTCATTCAACCAGCCATCCATCCATTCATTCAACCAGCCAGCCAGCCAGCCAGCCATCCATTCATTCAACCAGCCAGCCATCCATTCATTCAACCAGCCAGCCATCCATTCATTCAACCAGCCAGCCATCCATTCATTCAACCAGCCAGCCATCCATTCATTCAACCAGCCAGCCATCCATTCATTCAACCAGCCAGCCATCCATTCATTCAACCAGCCAGCCATCCATTCATTCAACCAGCCAGCCATCCATCCATTCATTCAACCAGCCAGCCATCCATTCATTCAACCAGCCAGCCATCCATTCATTCAACCAGCCAGCCATCCATTCATTCATTCAACCAGCCAGCCATCCATTCATTCAACCAGCCAGCCATCCATTCATTCAACCAGCCAGCCATCCATCCATCCATTCATTCAACCAGCCAGCCAGCCATTCATTCAACCAGCCAGCCAGCCATTCATTCAACCAGCCAGCCAGCCATTCATTCAACCAGCCAGCCAGCCATTCATTCAACCAGCCAGCCAGCCATTCATTCAACCAGCCAGCCAGCCATTCATTCAACCAGCCAGCCAGCCATTCATTCAACCAGCCAGCCAGCCATTCATTCAACCAGCCAGCCAGCCATTCATTCAACCAGCCAGCCAGCCATTCATTCAACCAGCCAGCCAGCCATTCATTCAGCCAGCCAGCCAGCCATTCATTCAACCAGCCAGCCAGCCATTCATTCAACCAGCCAGCCATCCATTAATTCAACCAGCCAGCCATCCATTAATTCAACCAGCCAGCCAGCCATCCATTCATTCAACCAGCCAGCCAGCCATCCATTCATTCAACCAGCCAGCCAGCCATCCATTCATTCAACCAGCCAGCCAGCCATTCATTCAACCAGCCAGCCAGCCATTCATTCAACCAGCCAGCCAGCCATTCATTCAGCCAGCCAGCCAGCCATTCATTCAACCAGCCAGCCAGCCATTCATTCAACCAGCCAGCCAGCCATTCATTCAACCAGCCAGCCAGCCATTCATTCAACCAGCCAGCCATCCATTAATTCAACCAGCCAGCCATCCATTAATTCAACCAGCCAGCCAGCCATCCATTAATTCAACCAGCCAGCCAGCCATCCATTAATTCAACCAACCAGCCAGCCATCCATTCATTCAACCAGCCAGCCAGCCATCCATTCATTCAACCAGCCAGCCATCCATCCATTCATTCAACCAGCCAGCCATCCATCCATTCATTCAACCAGCCAGCCATCCATCCATTCAACCAGCCAGCCATCCATTCATTCAACCAGCCAGCCAGTCAGCCAGGCATCCCTTCATGCAGCCAGCCAGCCATTCTTCCAGCCAGCCAGCCATCCAATCCAGTCATTCATCCATCCAGCTGCTACTCCTACCAACCAGCTAGCCACTCCAGCAACCGGCCAGTCAACCAGCCACTCCAGCAGCCAGCTAGCCAGCTAGCTAGCCACTCCAGCAGCCATCCGTCGTACCCATAACAGCATCTCCTTCACCGCTTGTGGTGATGTCATGGTAGAGGGTGTGGCCAGTGTCATATTGGCCACACCCCCATGTCCCACTTTGGCCCACTGAAAAGGTGGCAACCCTATGTAAAGCCATCATCACTCACAGACCCAAATCTATACTTGGAATGTGATGTCTCATTATCCATGAAAGAGGCCTGCTGGATAAATGAGCTCTAGCCAAACAACAAAATTAATCCGACTGAAGACAATTTTCTGTCCACTGTTAGTGCTTCATGGCCAAGTCTAGGGAACAGGATGAAAGCTTATTTTTAATGCAACCCCATTTATTGTTGGTCTGTGAGCTGTTGTCCTGCTTTATCAGTAAATGCCCAACTCCCAGAATCCTAGCCAACCCTAAACTACATGATGACTTGTGATACTGCAAAAATCTGCTTAATGAGAAAGCAGTATTGCAAACTGCTGAGAATTAAACAATGCAGACCTTGTTACCCAATTATGTTTACAAGTCAAGACTTAAAATACAGTTTTCTAACTGTGCCTTTAACTTTCCTGTATTCACATTCACATGATGTCATTTCACCAATGGAAGCCAGAACACTGACTCAGAGGCAGTACAAATCATGTGTAGTACTGAAATGGTTGCTAGTCTCTCACACACAGTTCGTTCACCCCATTTGCAGCAAAATAAAAAAAAAAAAAAAAAACGTAGAACGGCAGATAGGTCCACTTAAACACAATACTGTTTGTGTCAGAATAAAAAACATGTTTCCTACTCGTTCTGTTCCCGTCGCAGATAACATGTTTCCTATGAACCCTGGACTTCCCGGTTCACTCTCATTGCAGATAAGAGATTTCACCCTGGATTGCAGAATAAGATCCATCAATAGTTGCAATAATACTGTTTCCCGCTCACAGATCCAACGGAAATAGAACCATTCAAAAGTCCGGAAATGTGTGCACTGATCGTCTGAGTCTTTGAGCTCAATTCCGACAGGCAAGTAGCCCTGATGGAGCTGACATCATCGCGCACGTGATGTCAGCTCAAAACCAGGAAAAAATATTTAAAAATAAAAAAAACTGGGAAAAAGTCGGAAATGAAGGGGTGCCACTCAGGGAATCTGTGGCACCCCATTATTTGGACCCCAAAACTCAGTAAAAAATGAATAATTCGGTATGGTTGGGAGGTATGGTCATTGGATGTTACCACTGGTGTATCCCACAGAGTCTGTACTAGGACAACTACTTTGTGAACTCATCAGCCCCCTTTTTCTACATAGGGTTGGGGTGTCGTGTTAACTGCTGCCATCTGTTAAGATTCAGTGCCACAGTCCTGCCACCTTCGACACTCGTGTATAAATATTGCAGTTCCAGTCTCACACAATCCATCTACCACTTACCTGGAGGCCCTCATTTTCTCATGCCACCTTCCTGTCTGTCCCAAATAATCTTCACCAGACTGTCTTCTGCTTTCCTGCACATGTGCCCAAACCACTGTAATCTATTCTCTCTGATCTTTTCTGCAATTGGAGCTACTTTGGCTTCTGCTCTCATCATTTCTTCATCTGTTCCACAGTGTGCATCATGCCCACCCATCTCAGACACTTTATTTCCATCACCTCTAGCTTTCTCATTTGCTAGTATGGGTCACACTACTGTTTTGTATACCTTACTTTTCAATTTCTTTGACATTCTTTGGTCATACACTACACCTGAGAGAGAATGCCAGCTGGCTGCTGTCCCTCTGATTCTAGCTTTGACCTCTTCATTCAGACTTCTCCTTCTGTTCAACCACCCCTCTCAGATACTTGAAACTGTTAACCTGTTCCACTATCTTCCCTTCTATTTCATTTCTCAGTTTCTGATTTCCCCTATTTTTTCTGCCATTACCACTGTCTTATCTGTAATCAGTTTCATCCTATGTGCCTTCAGTTTTGAATTCCATTCCCCCTATCCTTTGCCTGAAGTTTTTTTTTCAAGAGCCTGCCTGTAATGTATTATCTGCATACAGCAACTTTGTTGGAACGGTGTCCTCTGACATGTTTATTAATGTAGACCATCACCAATATGAACAGCAGTGGGCTCAGAGCTGAACCCTGATGCACACCTACTCACTGGGCAGCCCTCTTTGAGACTGAACACTGTTTATACTTGAGTCAGTCAGTCTTGTACGTAACCTGCACTAATTCTACCATTCTTTCTGGGACTTTGAACCACCACAGGACTGCCCAATTCAGCTTTCTTGGGACCTTGTCATATGCTTTCTGCAAGTCTAGGAATGCCCAACTAGACTCTCTCCTCATCTCTAGCTTCTTCTCCGACTATCTGTCTTGCAAACATTGGATCAGTTGTGCTGCATCCTGATCTGAATCCGAACTGCTAATCTCCCATCTTACTTTCTACTACTCTGCATATCCTTTTATCAATCACCGTCTCCAGAGCTTTCATGCAATGTAACAAGATTTTGATACCTTTGTACTGCCTACAGCTCTGGATGTCCCCTTTGTACTTGTACACTGGCAGGAGTATGCTTATTCTCCAGTCATCTGGGATACACTTTCCTCTCCATACTGCTATGAGTACCATCAGGAGCCATCTCGCCCAGTATTACCATATCTGCTGTGACCTCATCTGAGCTTGCTGCTTTCCCTGACTTCATTTTCCTTAGTTCTGCTGTTACCACTTCTATGGTGGGCTTCTCCTCTTCTCTCATCATAGGCTGTGTCTGGGGCAGTGCAGCAGCTATGGGGTTTTCTTCATCCATCAGCTTCTGAAAGTACTCCTTCCATCTGCCTTTAATATCCTGTGAACTGATAAGCAAGTTGTTCCTGACATCCCTTACGAAGGGTGTCTGACTATCTCCATCTTTGTCTTTGCCTTGCAACCTGATGTAGTTTGTGCCATCTGCTGAGTCACTTTTCAGAAGATGATAGAGTGCCTCTGACACCCTGTTCTTCTTTGTTAGACTGCTAGTATCCCTTCTGCCCTTTTTGAACTGTTTTCAGATATAAAAGTGTTAAATTTCAAGCTGGTAAACATAGTTACTTCAATAAAAAATGTCAGTGTTCTCTAACGAAGTCTATAAAAATACATACTTGGTGCGTCAGTCATGACCATTAATAGTAAATGTAGCATCATGACACTTTTCAAAAGACTGTATGACTATAAAAAGAATGTATCAAAAGACACCATCACTGAAAAATATTTGTCCTTTTAAAATGGTAATACCACAGATGAACCTTTCTGTTACTAGTTACCTTCTCCCTTGTTGATATTGCAGTTGAAATTCTAATCTTTTGAGTCCTTTCTAATACAGCTGGCAGCTGCTAACATATCAGTTGAAGCTTCACATAGTGTTTACAGTATATTTCTGCATACGTGTAATCTTGTGTCCAAAAGGAATAATGCCAAGCTGCAGTGCAGAATTTTTCACTGCAAAAATAGCCCATTCCTCACAGTAGAAGATCCTCCTGGTATAAAGACTTTCATTTAAACAGAGCAAACATAGGTTAATTTTATGCATGTCAGATGATGAAAAATCTACGTGGCCATCCATCTATTGATTTCTGTTTTACATGATCTACTCTGTACAGACATCTTCATTTCTTCAACTTTCCCACATATCTGCCTACTCTTTAGGAGTTAAGAATTGTTCTAAGAATGAAAGCTAATGTAGATGTGGTCAGCAAGATTGAATATATATGTAGAAAACTGATGACTATAAATATCTAACTGCAACACTTCATTACAATGTGACTTTGAGTTTAACTGCTGTAAACTGGGACATGGCTTAAAGACTCAGAACACCTCTGCAGTGCAGGACTACAGTGCTTTCCACACATTTAGAGCAGCTACTGCACAGGAGGGAACAAAAGGTGGAGGTGTCTCTATATACTGTAAAAATAAATGCACCTCAAGGCTAATGCATTAGCATAACGGACTTGAGCTTCTCCATGTCTAAATCGCCATAAATAAAGTCCCACGCCATACCCTTACAAGCTGTAAATTTCCCTCAATGACCCATGAAAACTACAACACCTACTTAAAGGCGCACTCATCCTGCTCACCATCCAACCCAGCACCATATTTATGGGTGACATCAACCCCAGTATAAACTGTGAATCATAGAAAAACCCCAATATATAGATCAAGAGATTCTTGGACTTCGTAAATGTGAACACTCTGGACCAGTTAGTCCATATACCCACTATGGGCTCAAACATAGTCAACCTGGTCCTCACAAGTATGACAAAACATTGCACCACCACCCCCACTTTAATATCTTTCCTAGTCAGGTCAAACCATACATCTGTTTACACTGAGGTAAATGTAAATCCAGGCACACCTAGTAGTACATTCAGGGTGATGAGTTAAAACCGTTATGAATAAATTCAGAGCTCTGTTGAATGTTTATTTTTTAAATATATGATATAGTTAAATTTATCATTATAATTGGCTTTGGATGCTAATTTTAATTTATGCTCTGCTTTAGTCTTTCTTTTGGTAACTTTAAAGGATAAGTAGCACCCTTTGGCGGTAGAGTCCAAATTCCCCCCTTTTACAGGGACAAACCAAAAGGCGACTTTTCCAGTTTTTGTCCCTATAAAAAGCAGGAATTTTTAACTGATATAATTTCATACATTCATTTTGTACTTTATCCAGAGAATGTTTTACTTTTAACCAGCTAATCACCCTAACGAGGGACTCCACAAAATGATCTGATCACTTATACTAATGATGTAAATTTATCTGTAAAAGCAGGAACCCTAATCAGATATACTTTTCCATCAGTTCCTTTAATCACTCTTCTCCATGCCATATTTACTGACTGTATTTCATTTTCATCCACAGATTCCCCATAAAAGCTGGAGCCAAGCTTTGTTTTACATAAGCGGGTGGGCAGATACAGTTAGTTTTACTTATCCATTTCAGCTACTTTGCCTTAGTTGCTGCTGCTCCTGTTTTTTTTATAAGGATTTTTTGTTGCCTGCAGGTCAGTTGCTCAGATTACTGCCATTGTTGACAGATGTTTGATGTTTCCAGACAAGTTCACAGCCATCAGCAGCCAAGTTAAATCATTTCCTAAGTATTTGGTCATCTTTGCTATAAACTTTACTACTACTTGACAAGCCGTTGATTTACTAAGACCTTTTCATTGGAAAATGGCCTGTTTATGGCAGCTGGCTTTCACGTGCCTTTATAAAAATGGTATTCAAAAGGTTGTCTGCTCCTGCCATACAGCAACTAATGGATTTGCTGAGAGGTTTGTGTAAAGCCTTAAATGTGAACATTGAGCCTTGGTGAATGACAAGATTGTTCTCCATCAGAAAATGACAGTTTTCTTGTTCACATCCTGAAATGCTGTTCATGCTACAACTATTCAGACCTCAGCCATGTTCGTGGGATATCCTCTTTATTCAAGATTGGACTTGCTAACAAGCCTTCAACAGACTGCCCAAGACTAAATGGGGGAAAACTGTACATTTTAATAATGCAATTAGGAAGGATTTGGGGACCTATGCCTTACAATGTTAAGGCGGTCAATGGTGTTATTTGGCAGCACCATCATATGTTCATAGGACTATACAAGGCTTTTGGCCCTGATGACTTTATAAATCTAGCCAAGAATTTTGCCCATGTTTCCCACAAAGCACCTGTTTTCTCCCCTGTCCAGCGGGGGACACAGGTAGGATCCCAGGGATGTATTTTCTGTTTCCCATCCAGTCATCCAGGTTCCTCTTAAAGAGGGCTAGTGAGGTACTCTGCTTGACATGGAGAGGGAGTCTATTCTACAGATGGGGGAATCTTTGGGACACAAATCAATCCCACCAACAAGTTCAATTAATGTCACAGACCAGGTTAAGGCTTTGCATGCGGGTTGTATGAGTGGAGTTTGACTTACGAATATGTAGCAACTCCGTCAAGGCTGGGTCTGAGACGGCCTTGTATGTCAGACACAGGTCCCATCTGAGCAAGTCTGTATGAGCCAGAGTAGATGGACAGGGCCTTTAGCTTATCTGTATAGGTTAGGTGTTTGAAACCCTGGATTTTCCTGGTCAGGGACCTCTGTGGGGTCTTCAGCTGCTGCATGTGCTTGGCAAGTTACATGCAGAACGGGGCATAAGGGAGGAGTACAGGGATGTTATGATCTCCTTGTTGCTGGATGAAATACCCTTACTTATGAGGTGGGCCGTGTAGAAAGCCTTCTGTACAACAGAAGCAACGTGGTGGTCAAAAGTCAGGTTGCTATCAACCTGGGTGCACAAGTCCCTCACGACTGATTGTATGCTTAGTACATTGTTATTAATGTGGTAATTAGTAGGGCTGCCATCTTCCATTTCTTGGCATTTAGTTTGAGGCCATGCTTCTGGCACCATTCATTAGTTTGGGTGAGGCCCTCTTCGAGGATGTTCACATCACTAGAGGAATTTTAAGACCGCGCCCAGCTTGCAGTCATCTTCAAACTTGGTCAGCCACAGACCACTGGTTTTAGCTTGCACTTCAAAAAAGTATACCCCAAATATTAGAGACCCCAAGACCACTGCTTGTTAGTCTACTACTAGAGGTGGCTTCCCCTATCTTGACTGAGTTCTATCATTGAGCCAGTTAGCTACCCATATGGTAACATACGGGTTGATGCCTAGCTGGGATAGTTTATCTGTTATGCCTGAGTGGAGAGTAGTGTCGAAGGCTTTGGCTAGGTCAAGGTAGGTGGTATGCACCATCTTCCCCTCAGCTGAAAAATACCAGACTGAGCAGAGCTGAGGAGGAACCCACTCCCCTTATTGTTACTATTGTTCTCTACCAGAATTCATATAGTTATCAAGAGAAACTGATGCGCAGAGGTAGTATGCATTTCATCCCCTCTGACTCCTGCATAGTCCAATACTACTGCCAAAAATCCAGAAACTGTGCATGGCAAGGAAAGAAGCATTACCACGCATATATTCATAAGCTTCCACAGAAGACTGAGACTTTTTAATCTTTTTTGTTGCTGCTTCTGTTCGAGAACCTCTAAAAGTATTCATTAATAATTAAAAATAAGTACTTTTTATCTAAATGGGTTGTATACAAATACTACTATGAATGTCTAATCCATAATCTGTTATCAACATACAAATATATACCTCAGATGTATTGTGATGTTGATTGATAATGCCATGCACTTCTCTCCTGACAGAATAACAGTGGCAGTGTATGTACACCCAATAAGACACTTCAGCAGTTTTTTTCTTGTACTTTTCATTCAACATCTTTTACAATCACACTGTAATTCACCAGTATTGCACAAGTCTATAATTCAACTGTCTTGTCAAAGTTCACAGGCTGTTAATTTTGCATATCATATATGCTACCACTTATGCAATACCATTACTTAACAGACCATTACTGCAAGTAGTTACATCTCTTATGCAGATATATCAAGCTGCGACTGCAATCTACATACTGGTAGCCAGCTGTAGGATGTCAGGAGTGAGAGCCAAGGCTGATCTCATCTGTCCTAGAGAAAGGAAGGCAGTTCAACTCATTGCATGACTGCAACCCAGACGGGAGTTGTAGCATGCAGAAGATGGGCCAAAGATGAATGTGCCCATTAAGGTGTTGCATCTACACACTAGCAGCATTTTGACTTGCTCGTGGAAGTTGGCGGAGTATGTAATGGGATTATACAGGCAATAGTCTGCTCACTGCCAATAAACATAAGGCCAGTAAAAAGCTTAATAGCTTCAGTGGCTGTCTGTATAAAAGCCACATTGGAATACTGTTCTTTGCCAGTGGTCACTAAGCAGCTACTGCAATGGGGAACAAATTGTTCAAGACCAGGTTATCGGCTGGTAGAAACAGAACGTTGGATGAAGCATTATATTCAGTGGTAAGTAACAAGCTCTACATTCTAGACTGTTCTCTTCATTTTAAATGTTCTACTTAGTTTCAGTGCTTATCTTCATTACAGCATATTTCATGCCATCTTTTGGGACCAAGTTAAGATGCAAGCATGTGTGTCACAGTCTATAAAAGATGTAGAAAATAAATTGATAAAATATTACAATATTTGTCATAATTATGTGAACCTCAACACTATCAGTAATCTAAACTACTCTTAATCCTCTTGTTTCAGTGAGGGACCCTGATGGTAATCTAAAACTATACTGCAAGGGTGCCGATACCATTATATACGCTCGGCTACATGAGGCCAGCAAAAGCAAAGATGTCACCCAGAAATCACTTGATGTAAGTCATTAACGCTTTTATTTTGACTTTACTGAAGTATCTGTACAGCTCCATTGCAGAAGGAGTGATAGACAAATGCAAAACCCGAAAGCTGGTGCAGGACCCTTAAATATGTGTCTTTGGAGTTTAAAGCAGCAGTTGAATATATGAAAAGTATTAGTTTTGTGTTATTGCTACTTGTAATGTATAAAAATGCCACTAGAAAATGTTATTATTTTGTATCTGTATACAGATGTGCATTCTTTAAATTATACCCATAAAATCAGTGATTCAGGTATATGTAATGAAGAACTTGATGAAGATAAATGGTAATCCTCATCTTTGTACCATAATCCTTCAGTTGCCCCTTAGATTTCATAGACTAGCTATTCATTCTGTGTATTCCCAGTTTTAGTTTTTGTTGCTGAATTAATATATTTTGACTCTTAGCAGTGTATAAAGGAATGAGAGGTGTTTCTGCCTTTCCCTTAAAAATCTACATGAAAGCAGTTATTGTTACATTGTAAAATTAGAGTACAAGGATTATAACACTCAGACTTGTGAGGGATGCACTTATATCACCAAAGCTGAAAGTTATGCACTATCCAGCCAAGACCAGACTAGCTGGTCAGGAGGAGAAGGTCAACACCTGCACCCCACACCACAAGGAACACACAACCTTCCAGGGCACCCACCAGAACACAGCTGTCACATAAAAACAGAAACCACACACCCATCTTCGCTGAGACTCTCAATAGAAATTTACCCAAACAGCAGAGACCTCCAAGACAGAAATGCACTCTACCACCACAACACAGCACAAACCACAGGACACATAGCTCACCTCCACAGTGTGCCCATCAACCTAAGCCCCTATGGCTAAACACCTTGCCCAATACACTAATCATAGATAACTCAATAGTGAGGCACACATGTCACACTCACTAGGTTGAATAAGTAGAAGGTAACTGCTGTCTATCAGGTGCCAGAATCCGACACATAACACGCACTCGGGTCACTCCACAACAAGTACAAGTATGACTCTGTCATTGTTCATGTGGGTGTGAATGACCTGAGACACACCTCCCTGGACTACATGAAAAGAGACACGGAGCTGTTGGATTATGCGGCGCAGGCAGGTATGACACTAGCCCTAAGCAGTATCCTGCCATCACCTACAATGATACCGCAGTACAAACAAAAAATTATGGACTTCAACAATTGGCTAAGTTTCTGGTATCATTCTGTGGGGATTCAGTATCTGCTTGGGATGACATGACTAACGGACCTTGATGCTTTGCCAGAGATGGCGTGCATCTGTCACCCCTGGGTTCCAGGTACTGGCTAAGGGTCTTGTCACCCCTATAGTGACTTTTTAGGCGATGTTCCAAAGACCAAATTGCCACCGTTACAGCTGTAAATAAATGCAATCTGAGGATCATGCTGCTTAATGCTAGAAGTCTAAATCTCAAGATTCACTCTCTTGAAACACTCTTCAAAATGGAGAATATTGACATTTGTGCTGTAACAGAGACCTGGTTTAAAGCGGCAGAAAGCACCCCTGCGCTACCAGGCTATAACTCATTCCACACCTTTTGGCCCCAAAACATGGACCGAAGCTCCAAAGGCGGTGTCTCCAAAATCATAAAGGATATGCACACCTCCAGACTAAGTAGCCCAGCATACCGCATCTGAGATACTTCAGATGCAACTAACATTGGGTAAGACAGTGATCCAGGTCATAGCTTGCTATAGGTCCCCAACCATGTACCTAGACTCACTCCACATTCCTAAGCACCCTGGAATTTATCATGGTTCAACCCAACACTCTCTTACTAGGAGACTTTAACTACCCCTCCATCAACTAGGAAAACTACTCAAGCACCAATACACTGGCCCAACGCTTCCTGAAATTCATCAATTCCAATGCCCTGCACCAGCTCATTCTGACCCCCACTAGAGGAAGCAACATCCTTGACCTGGTTATTACTAATATAGGCGACTGTTGCTCTGCACCAATAGTCAATCCCGACCATAAACTAATCACCATGGAAATCTACATCTCCGCTATACATCCTGCAAAGGTAACCACCTTGAAAAACTTCTCCAAACCTGACTTTGGACTCCTAAAAACAGAGGTGGCTAACTTCACGGCACCGATGCAATGGAAAGCTGCATGACTGCTGAATCTTACACTAATGCACTTGTACGAACATGTACATAAATCCATGGAACTAGCGATACCCAACAGAACCAAGACGGTCTCCTCCAAAAAAAGGAAGCCAATCTGGTGGTCCCCTGACATTAATAAACTCTATAACAGAAGGAAGAAACTGTTGCAGAAAAGGGTGAAGTCCCAAGACTGGAAAAACTTCCTTATTAGCCTCAACAAAAAGTTGAGATCCCTCATCAAAGCCACGAAAGCCAGCTATGAAGGCAGAATTGCAGCAGACACTAAAAATGATCACAAAGCCTTCTATAGCTATATCAATAACTTCCACAGCAATACCCAGACTTGCTGAGTTGCTTCACAATGGTACCCCCTTTACTGAGCCGAAGGATATTGCCAACATACTGGCTGACAGATTTGGTGCCAACTTTACCCCTCTCTCTCCCCTGAAGGACCAATCACAGTACCGGAAGAATGCCAGGTACCCAACATTACTGCAGCACAGGTTAAAGCTGCATTGTCCAAGGCCAAGAATACAACTTCCATGGAACCTGATAATATCCCTGGCTGTGTTTTACATGAACTACAAAATGAACTGGCACCACATCTGTGTGCCATGTTCAGTCACCGCCTCATCTCAGGCTTTGTACCTACCGAAAGGTGCACTGCTACAGTCATCCCTCTCCATAAAGGAGGAGTGGCTACAGACCCTGAGAATTACTGCCCCATTAGTCTGATGAGTCTGATATGTAAAGTTATGGAGTGCATCATCATGGACCTGATTAACAAAGATATTGGAAATCTCCAAACTCTAGACCCACGCAATTTGGCTTTGTGAAGGGGCGATCATGCCTGCTCAACCTGGTTGACTGAGTCCGTCACCAGGTTGGTGGATGAAGGTAAGGCAGTGCACACAGCCTACCTCAGTCTGGCCAAGGCCTTTGATACCATTCCTCACTCAGTAATTGTTGATAAACTCACCAAACTAGGCATCAGCCCCTATATCACTAGGTGGGTTGCATACTGGCTCACAGAACACAGTGTCAAAGTAGCAGACTCCAAGTCAGACTGCCGACCAATCACGAGTGGAGTCCCACACGGATCAGTCCTGGGTCCCTCTCCTGTTCAGCATCTACTTCTCAGAAGTCCAGGCCAACACAAAGGACTCTGGCTGAGCAAGTTCACAGGCGACTGCAAGCTAGGAGCAGTTAACTCCCCAAGTGATGCAGACATCCTACAAAAAGGCTTCACTGGGACTAATGACTGGTGTCGAAACCATGGCTTTAAGCTTAATGCCAAAAATGCGTAGTCATCCCCTTTGGTAAAAACACAGTTCCCACTAATTACCACATTGATGGGAGCTCACTGAACACTGAAGGCGTTAAGAGATCTGGGGGCACAGGTTGACAGCAACCTCTCCTTTGACCACCACACTGCTACTGTGGTCAGAAAGTCCTATGTGGCACATCTCATTACCAAGGGTTTTGCATCCAGGAAGAAAGAGGTCAGCATCCCTCTCTACTCCTCCCTCATTAGACCAATCATTAAATGTAATGCCCCCATTTAGCATGTACCTCACTAGACACATGCAACAGCTGGATAGGCCACAGAAGTACCTCACAAAGAGAATCTTAGGCATTAAACACATGTCCTACACAGACAGACTCAAAGACTTCAGCTATTCTCTGTCTCATCACCTACTTAGAGGCGACCTCTGTTTGACTTACAAAGCCATGTCTGACCCAGCTCTGTTAGAAATGTTACATCTAAAGAAATCCCAATCCCTCTGCACTACACGTTCTACAGGCCTCGACCTCATTACCACAATCAACCGAACATGCTGGAGGGACAGGTTCCTTACCCAGAGACTGCCCATGCTCTGGAATAGACTTCCCATACATGTCAAGCAGAGCACCTCGCTGTCCCTCTTCAAGAGAAATCTTGATGAGTGGATGGGTGATAGAAAGTTCACCCCGGGGATCATTCCAGTGGCTCTACTTGATAGAGGCACTGGGAACTAATGTCGAGTGGCATGATGCCGGGGCACTTCTATGGGCTAGCCTTGTAAAGGCTCCAGGGCCATTAGCCTAGTACACACCTATGAACCTATCAATAGGACCTTGGAGTTGCAGAAACGTTAGACTTCACAAGTTGTCTGCTGTTGCAAATCCTAGAGCCATTCATTTATATGTGCTGATCTGTTTGTATAATCATACAAAGCAGTTTATAACATCAAGCTCTTCCTGCATCTGTTGAAGTATCAAACTTCCGCCCCTACAAGTCCATATAGCAAAAAGTAAAATGTACTAATATTTATATTATTTAAATGCAGTTCCCCAAAGTGAGAAAATTGTAGTGCTGGTGTTGTATAGTTTTGAGGAAAATGTGTTCTTGCATGTTCCCACATTAAACAAGCTGTTGTAGGGCAACTCCCTCTGTTAGTGACCGACATTTTTGTTGGTTTAATAGTGCTGCTAATTACACAGGCAAATGTAAGGTATCAGGCAAAAAAACCTAGTAATATAGATATAAAAAGTGACTTAACTATAAGATGGTTCATCCTTATTGCTGTGGTGTGAAATGTGTAGAGTTTGTGTTATACTAATTGTTGACCAGATCAGCTGTGATTTATTAACCTATAGCCAAGAGTTAATTGTAGACCTCAAGCTGTTGCACCTGTTTCTAAGGACAGATAGGGCTTCATGCCAGTTTGATGCAACAGACATGATGACTAGATATACAATGCTGTGCTCATTTATATGTTGATGTCCTTCTGTTCATTTGCTGCAGTATTCATAACATGAGGAATATCTCCGCAGCAGGCGACCCAACATCCACCATTATACAAAAGTCTTTCACTACTGTAAGATGAATGGTATGTCGCACATAGGCTGCTGCTGTACGTCGGCCATAAAAGTGACGTATGCACGCATCTACCCCAGAACTTGTCTGCCAGCAGTCTGGATGCCACTTTGAACATCGGTCTGTTCACCGAGCCATTTGCTGTTTTCTGCGAATTTTCAGATAAATGCCTTATTGGGGAAATCTTGTTTCCTTTACTACTGCTTTGTAGTAGGGTTCATGTCATCCACAAAAGGCAAATGCTAGTGTGGAGGAGAAATTCCACATAGATAGCCATCTTCAGTGTCTGCTCTGGTTAGGGGCCTACCCATGATCACAAATCCTGCCCCATTTGCCAGGCCTTTGTATCCAAGACCCTTAGAAGTCTGCTTTCCTCCCTAGCCCATTTAATTGAAAATCAGTGCTTGGCTATTAGCAAAGGGCATGATGGAGGGATCCTCAGGGCCTGAGGTTGAGTTGGGTGCTAAACATAAGATCAAAAAAGCTAAGGCCTGAAGCTACTGCACCTCTTCATGTAGAAGTCTCTGTCAAGGTGGATGAGAGCCCGGAGATGTAGCTGGTTCCTCATTCTGGCTCACAGGCAGAGCCTGAGCTTGAGGCTGCCTTGATTCCAACCACTGGCACCTCCTCTGAGGCTGGGCAGGCATCCATCCAGGATGTACAGGGAGAATCGAGGCTAATAACCATAGGCCATAATGGGATTCTTCAGATCTTGGTGCGAGATGAAATTCACTTGAATATCATTGACTGTATGCCTATGTCTGGCCCTCTGACCTTACATAGAGTAGACCTGCATCAAAAGAAAAAAAAATGGTCCCTTAAAAGGAACCTCATATTGACTGGGAACAATTCACCCAAGGCCTCTTCAAGGCATTTATGTCCCTCAAGCCCCCCAATGGGGTTTCAATCCCTACTCCAGTATGCAAAGCATGTCCACAAAAAGGAGTCTGGGTAGAGGTTTCCTCAGAAGAGGAATCTCTGGCCTACTCCTCACAGATCCTCTCCCCTTTCTGATTTCTTCCCCGGAAGAGGACTCCAATGGAACTGACTCACCCATGGAAGAAAACAGTTTTGGTGAGACCCTAGTTAAAATGAGAGAACATTTCAAATGGGGATAGCACTTTGGTATCTGAAGTATAAAAAAACTATAATGACCACCTGCAGGTGGAATCACCCAACCCGTCAGCTATTCCTCCTGTATTACCTGCTTTCCTGGATGCTTTCGTCTCTGCTTCCAAGGCCCCAGACTCCCAATCTCCAGCTCCTCAGAAGCCTGACAATTTCCCTGAGGACTAAATTCTTGTTTGAATGTGCTTCAGCAGATCCATCTGTGATATCAGTGTCTTCAGACAAACCATCCAGGTTATTGCCTTCACCTTTTCTCATTCCTTCAGACAAGGACTGCAGTAACCTGGAAAGACTAGGCAGGAAAGTACACTTCAGCCACCTTGGCTTTTAGAGCCATTAATTATCAGACACATATGACCAAATTTGCCTTGGACCTTGTCTCTCAACTCTCGCAAGTTAGCTGCATCCTTGCCTGGAGCTTCCTCACAGGTAGCCTACCACTACATCAAATGCAGCCATGATACTGGGCAGCTGCTACTGTGTCTGTCTTAAGGAGATTCTCCTGGTTAAGACTCCAGCCTTTACTAGAGGATATTAAATCCAAGATTATGGATGCCCCTTTGGGCAATTCCACTTTATTTCATCCTGCAGCTGCTAGTCTGTTTAAATCTCTGCAGGAAAAGGGTAAAGGAGATGCAGGAATTAAAGCACTTTTTTGTTTCCCCAGTGGCTAAATTCCAGAGAAATTACCTTGCAAAGGCTGCTCTTGTACACAGACACTCCCACCAACCTCCACCTATAAAACAAAAAAGGATGGAAGGAGCCCTTAGCAGTCGTTCAGGGCTGCCCCTACAACTCTGGTTCAGAAGTAACCCTTTCTAGACAAACCTGGTTTCCTCTGACTGTCCAGTTCAACCCACTCACATTCCACTTTCCCAGCACATCTCTTTGTCTCTGCCACTCTGGGAAAGCGCAACTCAAGACTCCTGGGTCCTCTGTCATCCAAAAAGGATAATTTCTGGCATGGGAATCCCTCCCTTCCTTCAGGGGCATTCCCCAACTACCAAAGAAAAAATTACCCTCCTTCCCTGAGGTACTTCTAGAACTAGGGAGACAAGAAACCATTCAGGAGGTACCTCGAGTCCAAAAAGGAGGAGGTTTCTACTCCAGAATGCTCTTTATGTCAAGAAAGGATGGCCCTTGGAGGCCCATCTTAGATCTGTCTCATCTCAACACCTTTATAAAGGTACCCACCTTCCAGATATTAACTCTTCAAACATTGTTCCCTCCAATTCTACCACAAGCCACCTTTGCCTCCTTGGATATCAGACTGATTACCTACACATTTCCATACACTCCAACTGCATGAAGTTTTTATATTTTCTGTCGATTCCTGGCATTTTCAGTTCTCTGCCTTGCCCATTGGACTTTATACTGCACCAAGGGTATTCACAAAATGTCTAGCTCCTGTAATTGCCTTATTACAGGTTACAGGACATCCATGTTTTCCCTTAGCTAGATCTCCTCTTTATGGCAACTTCCCCAGAGATACCAGAGAAAAACATTCTCTTCGCCATTTCTCATCTGCAACGTCTGGGTTTCATCATAAGCTACAAAAAAATCTATCTATTCTCTGCCCCTCTCAGGATCACACCTTCCTGGGGTCCAGGATTCAGACAAACCTCATGAGTGTTTTCCTCAGCAGAAGGCCCTGGACCTCCAGTCCTGCTTCAGAAATCTGTTGCCTCTTCACCACATTTCAGCCAGGGAGTTCCTCAGGGTTTAGAGGTTCATGGCTTCAACTATCCCAGTTCTCCCTCTGGCAAAACTTCACATTAGAAAATTCCAGTGGTATCTAAAGTTTGTTTGGATGCAGCATTCACACCCCCTGGACTTTCCAGTTCCTCTCATCCCATGTCTGAAGAGGGAACTTTAATGGTGGATCCAACAAGTCTCTCAACCAAGGACTCCTCTTGCACCCACTACCTCTCGTTGAAGAGCTATTCACACACGCTTCAGATGTAGGAAGGGGGGCACAGATGTAGGAAGGGGGGGCAGCTTTTGAAAACTTGAAAGCTCAAGGTACATGGTCCCCCCTCAATAAAGGGAACACATCAATATAACTGAAATGAGGGCCCTGCTTCTAGCCATTCAAACCTTTCATCTTTTTTCCCAGGACCTATAAAACTGTTCACAGACAATATGTCAGTCCTCCGGTAAGTGAACAAGCAGGGGGAACCAAATCATACTGGTTATGCAGGCTGGCACTCCAGGTTTGAGAGCTGGCAGTTCAATACAGGATTGACACTCCCATCTGACCAAAATTGCTGGCAGCCACTTTGAGCAGGTCCCTAACACAGGCCCATGAATGGATGCTTCAAACTGATGTGTTTCTGGACACTGTCCACCAGTGGGTTATTCCTCAAGTAGATCTGTTTGCCTCCCCATGAACAGACAGCTTCCACAGTTTTGTGCCAGAATCCTTCACCCTCTGATCTGGAAGGTGGACTCCCTTTCATCCTTTTGGAAGAGTATGTATCTGTATGCATTCCTCCTCCTCCTAATCATTCCAAAAGTCCTGTTCAAGATCCAAGAAAACAAGCAAAAAATATTGCTGGTGACTCCCTTTTAGCCAAGACAGCATTGGCTCCCCCTGCTCCTGCACCTAGCCAAGGACAATCACCACAAGTTACCTCACAGGGTGGATCTTCTCACACAAGACAAAACTCTCATCTATCCCAGTGTGTCTACCCTTCAGCTGACTCTGTGGGTGATGGGGTTTTAATTCCTTTCAGACACCTGTTCTCAGAGGACAAGCAGGAGGGCAGGAAACCCAATACCAGAAAATCCTACCTAGCCAAGTGGAAGAGATTTTCTATCTGGTGTGTCTCTCAAAACCAGGACCCACTATCAGTGGATCCCCTCTGGTCTTTCCTGTTTGTGTGAGTTGTTCAATACTGGCTTTGACCTACACTTCAGTGAAGGCCTGTATGTCCGCTATTTCTGCCTGTCTGCGTCTATTCCCCCCTCTAGCTAGCAGGTTTGAGACTAAACAATTTCTTAAAGGCGTCCTTCACATTAGACCTCCCAGGAAACCTATTCATCCACCCTGAGATCTTAATTTTGTGCTAGAAAAACCCTCTTCCCCTGTTTGTCAGCGTCATCAGCTTCCTTGAAACATTGGTCCTGGAAACCTGTGCTGCTGCTGCTTGCTGTCACTTCAGCCAGGCGTGTCTGATCTCCAGCCCTTATGGCATTGTCCCCCTTTTTGCTTTTTCGTAAAGACAGGGTGTCCTTGTGTACCAACCTTTACTTTATGCCCAAGGTAGTCAATGAATTTATCACTCGACCAATCCATTCAGTTACCTACCTACCTTTTCTGCTCCACAAAATCCTAGTGAAAAGGTGTTGCACACCCTGGATGTGAGTAGACAACATAGATTTTACTTAGACAATACCAAAGCTATCAGAAAGTCAGATCAGCTTTTTGTCTCCTATCATCCCAGGGCTCTGGGATTGCCTGTGTCCAAACAGGCTATTTCTACTTGGATTTCTAAGGATATTTCTTTTTGCCATGTGAAGCATGGTAAAACTCTTGGTTTCTTCTGTAAAGGCATATTCCACTAGGGCTGTAGCTTTGTCAGGTGCCTTCTTCAAGGGATTGGACACTAGCTCTATTCTCAAAGCAGCTACAGGGACCTCTGTATATACCTTCACTAAACTTTACAAATTGGATGGCATTTCCATGTCCAGAGCAGGGTTTGCCAGAGCCATACTCCATGGGTTCCTGAAGAGCTCTACTGCCCCTTCCTCCACCCTCTCTTCGTGAGGTTTTGTATTCTCCCTCATCTTAAGAATACTGCAACGGATAAATAGAAGGACATAGAACAGTTGCGTAAAATCTTACCATAATGATGTATGTCCTTCTCTTCTGTTGCAGTATTCCAATCCCTCCCTCCTTCCCCCATTGGTTTGGTTCCTTTCCTTGGATGGTCATACCCTACCTTCCTTAGGCTAGCTTCTTCTTGGGGCATTCAGTTCTAAGGTAGATGCATGCATTTGTCACTTTATGGCCTACTTGTGACATACCACGCATCTTACAGCAGTGAAAGACTTTTGTATACTGGCAGACATCTCCCTGATGTTATGAATACTGCAGTATAGAGGAGAAGGACATCTATCTTTATGGGAAGATTTTACACAACTATTCTTTCTCTAAAACTGCAAATGTTTGCTTGCTAATTAGAGTTCCTGCATACACAAGGGCCACTAAACTCTATTCTTGGCAGTGGTGCATAAATTTCTGCAAAAGGCATTTTGGAGGCCTGACTTTGTAACAAGTACCATCTTTACCCCATCTGCTTTTTTCAATGTAAACTGAATTCTTCAGTAATACTTTTACCGTAACAGTATCTATTACCTGATTTAATCAAACGTCTTATCTCATTCAGCCATCTCTTCTACTCTGTCATCCCTAACCAAATCAGCCCCAGCTAATACACTGCCCAGTCTGCATAAGAATCGTCCCTGTCCAGCAACTGAAACCCAAGCCTGAAGTCCATCTTTGAAAGAACTGAGTATATGCAGTCAAAGTAGATATGTATGTGCAATCCAGTAAAGGTAGCATAAGCTGAGATATGCAGCTTGTAGAATCTGACTATAGGGACACTCCCTGTACACTCATATGTAGTAGGTAGTTGTGTATGGTGCTTACTCTGTACTAGAGGACATGGTTCTATAGAACCCCTAACAACATCTATACCACTGTACATATTACGGCCCATAATAATGAGCAAATCTGTTTAACAGGTTTTTGTGTAGTCTAAAATAACAGCCAGTACATAATTTGTCCTGATTCATGTGGGGAAAATTTTCAGACTACTCCCTCCTCCTTTTCTTCGTTTACTACAGTATCTTGCAGATTGCACACTAAATACTTAACCACACATAAATCTCTGCTTAGGCTTCCTGGGCTTGTGTACTGCTCCCTGTAATTCTTCTTTTCTCCTTCTCAGCTTCTATTTTACACTGTTGGCTCATACAATTGTTAACTCTCTGGAAACCTCCTTTCCTTATGCCATAGCCAAAGCTTTCTGATTGTTTTTCTCGACACTGTTACAACTTACAATGCTGATTCAGTGGTTGGGTCCGACTCCATTTGCTTTCACTATGCTCAGGCTCACCCCACTCACCTACCCTGCACCCAATTCCCTCCCATCCCCTCCAGCTCTATATTTAAACTATCCCAACTCCACCTCCACACTTCTCCCAATCTATCTCTGCATCAAAACAATCAGAACATAACCAAATAGCAGTAGCTCTACAATTAGCTTCTTTGACTCATTTACTTCAACTGCTGCAACCCAGCACGTCCATTCAGAAGTTATACTGCTGTAACTATAATTATTCTTGCCTAGTAACATTTTACAGTGCAAACTAATACCTTCAGCAAAATCTAACTCCAGTGTCATACAAAAGGACTGAATCAAGCCTAACTAGTGTCCCGTCTCAGCATATTAGCTTTCTCTACCAACTGCCATACCTCCCTAATAAGCTAATGCTCGTACAAGCCCACACTGCATCTGCAGTTACATAGTTTGTCGATCACCCTAGTACCCACACTGTACCAGCAAACCTGCTTAGACTTTTTCAATTAAAAGTATCTTAAATCCAAGTGTGTTAATTTATAAAATCCAGTAAAACTAAAGCACAAATGCATTTCACTACATACTTTCCTTCACAAAATTTTTACTTGAAAAAAATCAGCAGAGATATTCACTCAAATCCTGGTCCCACAACAGCAAAAAAAAAAAAAACCTCTTAACAGCACTGCATTCACTTTTCCTCTCCCATCCATGAATTCCAGCCTTTACTTCCTAAATATATTTTGAACACTTTTATGGCATTATCACTTGTGACATAGACAAGCAAGTTTCCATTTACAAACATAGGAGAATATATAACAATATATGTGATGTATAATCTAAGCAGCATTACTTAAATTATTCAATTTCTGCCTATTCGTAAACCCCATTCCTCCTCCAAAGCATTTTTCTCCATGTATTGTTTCCAGAATTTCATTTTTTTCCTGTGTAATTTACTACTACTGTTTTCTAAAAATCCCTCTTCCTGTTTATCTCTGTTACAATGTTTACTAAAAATATAATTGATTTTGATTTCCATTTTCTCGTAATTGTTTTTTTCACAGCCACCAGAATTAAACATAAGGGATTACTGTGTCTAGGCAATTCAGGTCCTGTATCCCAGCTCAAAAATTAATTTCCTTAGTTGAATGAGTACTCTGTAGGGGATTTTTAGTCTGACATCTCTTTACACACCAAAAACAGGTTCCCATTTTTCCCCCCATCGCAACTCCAGTACTTAATATCTACCTCAGGAAAAATTCTTTGTGGAGTCGTCTTGGGGTATAAAAGTATCTATGCCAACATATCCAGCAAAAATCTTAAATGTTCTAGACTTTGTTGCATATTTGGGATCCATACATATGTCCTCCAATTCCCAATCTTTCTGGCTACTTCTGATGGTCTCCTACAGTTATCGTGCAATATTTTATATGCCCTACTAATTATGTCTTCAATATCTTTTTAAACACCTTTATTAAATTATCACTTAAGACATAGGCAAACATACATGAATGAAAAAGAAAGGAAAACCATTTTAAAATTGTTTTCATTTAAATGCAATATATATTGCATCTACTTTCTTTGCTGCTGTAATAGTCCATTATAAAAGAATTGCTGAATTCCTGCCTTCCCCTTCACTCCTCCTCCTGAACATTATTATAAATGCATTGTTCCCACAATTTCCATTTACTTCTATGTAATTTGCTCCTTGCCTTTTCTCAAGATTCATCATCCAGTTTATCTTTTATAATATTAAATACATTTGGTGTAGACTTTGATTTCCATTTTCTAGTAATTGCTTTTTTGACAGCCAACAGAATTAAACTTAAGGTAGTACTATGTCTATGCAATTCAGACCTTGTATCCCAGCTCAAAAGAACCATTTTTAGTCATTTGTTCCCCCAATATTTATGACCGAGTACTCTGTAGGGAATTTTTAAAATCTACCAACTCATGACACTTAAAACATGTTCCCAGTTGCCACTTTCTACCCCATCACACCTCCAACATTTGCCGTCTACCTGAGGAAAAATTATATGGAGTCTGCTTGGAGTATAAAGGTGCCTATGCAAACAGCAAAATCCTAAATCTCCTAGTCTTTGTTACATATTTGTGAACCATACATGTCTTCCCATTGTTTCCCTTGTGAATTGCCTTACAAATCTCTTCCCAATCATTTCTAACCTCCTCTAATTGGTTTCTATAGATATTGTGCAATATTGTATATGTCCTACCAATTATCCCTTTTTTAACCGTGGCTTCTGTTCCAGATTTAACTAAAAGCTCTACCAGAACAGGTATTCAACTTGTGATTTCCCTGTTCTTTTCTCTTTGCCTATACTCTGTTATCAATCCCATGTTGAGAAGGCTGTCTCTAGCCTGCAGTCCAAATGTCTTCTTGGCCGTTACCTTTCCCTCTTTAGTTATTTGCTTCCAATACCTTGGTTCCTTTGCCAACTTTCTCCAGTAAATTCCAACCCCTTCTTGCCTGTTCTCTCTTACCCCTAATTGCAGTCATCCCTATCTGAAAAATGAAATTTCTCCATTTTTATGTTGACATGGTTCTTAGAATGCTTTCTGCTACTTCATGAATATAATGTTCTGTATGTCTGTTATGCAACTGCATCCAAAATGCTACTCTTCTCTCCTTATTTCTTAAATCCCACCCCCACTTCATCATTATCCCTTTCTACTTTGAATTAAAGCTTTCTGCTTGTGTTATGTATATAAGCCTCAACTGTGTAGCTCTAAAATATCCCTTCATATCAAGTAATCCTTAACCACCTTGTTCTAATAGAAGGATCAAGATGTTTCTGATTATATCAGAGCACTCTGATGAACTTAGGAACATCCTTATACTCCCCTGGCCCTTCTCATTCCCTCTCTGTTCCATCTATCCCCCACTCATTTACTCACTTAAACCACTTTGCATACCTGGAGGGGAACTGGAATTCCAAGATTATTCAGATTCTTAGAAGGCTTAGGGAATTTCCTTTGCTACTCAGCAGGCCTCTGGCTCCTCCTCCTGGACATGCTAGATGAAATTACATGTTTCAGGCCTGCCTTGATCCTGTTCTTCTACCTCCAGCCCCAGTCAAAGCCTGACAGGTACTACGGGTTCCCCATTCACCAATTTCTGTACAAAAAGCCATGCTGCTGACCCAGAAAACACAGCCACAGTTTGAACTGTGTTCAAAGGAATTTCTGTGGTGAGGCTCAAGTGTGCCAAACAAACAACAAAAACCATTCAGCAAACTTTCAGCAAGCAAGTCATCAATCAAGGCAACAGATCGGACTCCACGCCTGGTATACAGCGAGATGACAGATCGGTATCTGCAAATGGTCCCAGAAAGAAAGAAAAGCCTTCCACACATCAAAAGGAAATGCTGCTAGTGTAATAAAATGCTATTATAGCTTTCAAAGACCTTCTGCAACCAGGTCAACTACCCTATTACACAACCCTCATTACAACCTGATTGGATATATTTCATTCATGATATATTTAGCACTATTGTATTTATTTTATATGTACACACTTTATTACACAAATTTATGTGTGCGCCCTTCTCTGGCACCCTGACATCTAAGGGCTGAAAAAAGAGAAGAAAATGGCATCTGCTGGTTCTTTATACCCTGACGCACTGGCGTCAGGGGAAGAAGCGGCGAACTGACCTAGACACTGGAGACTTTGGAATTCGGCCGACCGAGGACCCGCCTGATGGCAGGAGAACCCATCTGTTATGACTGCAGCTGTATTAGCACTCGAACATCTACATTTATGGTAGGTACAAAACTGTACTTTATCCCACTTGATTCTTGCACTCATCCTTCTCCCAGATAAATTCCTTCACTCTATTATTGTCCACAACTTTTCCTCTGGTTGATAAAAATATGCCTGACCTATGTACAAAACTAAAGGGACTAAAAACATTATCCTTGCTTGTATCTTATCCATAAACAAGAACTTTCAGTTTTTCAGTTTTTGTATTATCTTTTGTTTAGTCTCTTCCCACATATCCTTAGCTGCCATAACAGTATCCTTTTAATCCATACTCCTAAATACTTCATTCCATTGTGTCCACATAAATATTGATATTAACTGTCACTTTCCTTGAAGAAAAAGACCAGAATAGTAGCACTTAAAGAGAATACTGGGAATTACTGTAATCCAAAAAAAAATTGCTTTTTCACCATTTGCTCTTTACAAAATTATAAGATCCAACTGATACTACTGATGCTTATGGATACTGAGCTGAAGAACAGAGCCAAATACTGTGAATTTGAATGCATGTTTCAATAAAAGGATAATCTGTGGTATAATTAAAAAGCTGGGAAGAATGCAGCTCTTTTAGTATGGAAATGAAGTACAAGTGAACTAAGTTGTACTAAAACTGTAAAAGTTGGCAATTATTTTATAAGTAAAAGAAATTGCATTCTACTTGCCTGTTCAGTAAACAAGCAATAAAATGTGTGAAACCGTATATAAAATCTGCATACTTGCTACTGAGCGGCATCTGCAGAGCCTAATGCTCCTTTGAAGATATATTTAGGTCAAAGGATGTTACCTTATTTAGGACTACTAATCTCCAGAAATATAAAACTGTATTAACAGGTCAAAACTTATCCCGTTCGATGCTTGGCTTGGGAGTGCCTTCTGTGTGGATTCTGCATGTCCTCCCCGCAGTTGGGTAGCATTCGAAAGACATGCATGTGTAAATGGGCATTCCTTCGTTGAAGGTTGGGTGTCGAGCTGGCACCTCGGCGTTTCGTAAAAATCTACTGCCAATCATTAGCGGACCAGAGTTCCGCTGTAGTGACCCCTTACCGGGAAAAAGCTGAAAGACAAACAACAACAACATTAACAGGTTAAAACTTAGCTTATGATTGAAAGAATTATAAACTATGTATAAAGAACTTGGCAAGGTACGAGGTGATGGAACTTTGGATTTTTAGTAAGGAAAAGTGTCAAAGGGGAATGAGAAAGCCGAAAGAACTATAAATGAAGAGTAGATGAGGACATCTGTAACATCTGGGAGAACAAATTAAGGGTGGAGGTCACAGTGATGGATTATGTTAAAACTTGTAGGGTCAGGACACTTGGCAATATTTATAGTTTAAGATGGCAGTATTTGTAGCGTAAGAGAGAAACTGAATTTGCTGGACTAGAAGCTGCAAAAAGCATAAAGCTGAGAGGGTGATTGTCTTGCCATTCTCATTGTTTATAATCTTTACTGAGGCAGTGCCAGAGAGAATAAGGAAGGAGATGGCGAAGTATTAAGCTAAATTGTGTAGCATGGATGCAAAGCTACAAAGTAGGACACAAAATATGGGAATATACTTGAAGCAGTTGAAATCATCTAAGCTACTAGAGAATGAAAGGGAGAATTTGGTAAGTAAAGTTAGTCAAACTGAAACTGAGGAAGCACTCAAATCCAGAGTCACATGTGAATTTCTGGGATCTGATAGGATTTTCATAAGTCTGGAAATAAAAGGAAAAAAGATAGTAATCAGTATTGTAAGTAGAACATTTAACAGGATTCTGGCAGGAGAGGAAATCCCCCTTTTCTTGGCAAGAGGCAGTGGTGGCTGTACCAAAAAAAAGAGTAGGGCCCTCTCAGATCCATGGTTTTATGAACCTGTTTCAGTACTAAATCATGATTACAAAGTGTGTGTGACAATGTTAGCAGGAATACTAACAAAAGTAACAGACCAGGACCAAAGTGGGTTTATAGAGGGCAGACAAATCTTTGAAAACCTAATTAGAATGATTGAAAATTAAAATCAATACCAAGGTGTAGATGTATACTAATGCTGAAGGGATAGTTGTTAGAAAAAAATAGAAGGGTAAGTTGGGGATTTAAAAACAACAGTGGAGAAATTAAATTTTCCAACCTAGTAGGATAATTCTAATTTTGAACATATCTGTTCTACTCTGCCAGATTTCATCAAAGGAAGAATTTCAATGACATTACCTCAGTCATGCACTTCAGCCAAGAGAAGACTAGTATACCACTTTGGAATTAATAATATAATAAAAGTAAAATAGTGTATGCTTTCTAGAAGCCCCACCCTTCTCTGTGTGGTAGAAAATTTAAGGCTGTAACAGATCATATTCTCTTAAAGTGGTTAGGTTACACAGTGTCATTGGGCAAATTAACAATCTTCTTAGATGGAATTTGTTGTTGCAGTACTTTGTTCTTGGTTTAGGCTTGTATATTAACATTAGGCAAGCGGTCACAAATGACCGTTAAGATAGCCATAGCCGAATAGCGTCTTGAACTATTAAATAGGTAAGGGTGGTTAGTAGTGCTAGGAGAGTATTGTTGACTGCAGATGGGGTATGGAATGGGACATATTGTAGTTGTGTGCATTTTATGGTGGTGTAATTTGTGTGGTGGGAGGAATTTATGATTGGATACTGGGAGTTGTGGGAGGAGTAAGGGATAGATAAATGTACAGGTAGTGGGGGCAGGTGGAAAATTGGGGGCAGGGTAGGGGATTGGAGTGAGCAGAGCACCCCCAGCAGAGGTGAGCAGAAAAAAAAAGTATCAGTGTGTGCAAGTAAGAACAGGACTCTGTTTGTGGATATAGCTGTTAGGTCTACAAAACCAAAATGCCTTTATTCAGAAAGCAGCTTGTAAATAGAGGAACAGCAAAAAATATGTCAGGAGCTTACATATACTTAGTGGAAACAACACACTTTTCTCCTGGGGAAACTTGGTCCGACCGGTGTCGATGTCACAGTGGGGCTTTTGGGTTTCCTTTTGGGAGGGTGTTAAGACTGTGCGAGCGGTGTCCACGCTGCGACTACAATCAATCCTGAGATGAGTATGTTCTTTAGGGATGGCACGGCCGGAAATGATGCACCCATTAAAGTCTATGGGACTACAATCAATCCTGAGATGAGTATGTTCTTTAGGGATGGCACGGCCGGAAATGATGCACCCATTAAAGTCTATGGACGCACCCACATATACTGCCTCCACTGACATCACCAAAAGTATAGTTTAGTGAGCATTCCAATGACATGAAGGAGGGAAAAAAGAGCTTGCAAAGGATTTTATTTTAAACATTGCACCTTAAAGCAAGCATGATTAGGAAAGAACTGCGGTTTGGCACCAGATACCAGTGTACACGTTAACTGCAAAAGTGTGACTGCATAATTTCATCATTTTTTACTGGTGAATATTGCCAATATTTTATTTTCAACATTTTCTAGTTGAAAAGTGCTGGATTGTTTGTTTTTGGAATTTTACCGTCACTTTCAAAATTAGTTAACAAAGTATTTTATAAGACTACGTTTGTTGACCTTTGCTGTAAGCAATTTCCAGAAAACCTTGCAGTAGGCCTTTTTAATTCTGTTAATATAATAAACTCCATGGTAAGTAACTCTTTTATAAGTAACATGCAAGCCTTTTACATGCTCATACCCTTCAAGGACAGTGAGATATTTATTCTGCCAGTGGCTGTAAGCAGCTGGATGGATCTTGCTTCTTTAGTTTTGCAAGTGTGTCTTCCAAGCCATATCTACTATCATCTGCATATTCAACCACTGATTTGCTAGCATTGCTTTAATCTTTTCTGAAAGCCTCCATATACATTTGCATCCATTTAGTATCAATCTTTAAGATTTCTGTGACTGGATTTGTCACTGATGTGAGATGAAGCAGGAATTTCCCCCATTTTTCATTCCAAGTACCTAGAGTAAATGTGAAATATTCATTGGACAGTAAAATTCTATAACAGCTTTTAAAGCACTAGTATCTTGCCCATTGCCACTCCATTCCTGCTTGTAACATCTCCAAATTACTGTATTTCATGCTTACACCCAGACAAATACTGCAGCAGAAAAACATCCTTGCTAAACAAGGGGAGAATGTTTTTGCATGTATTTCCCTCCATTCTCAACCAACCCTTTCTTCTGTTGAAGTTCTAATCGAAGAATTCAAGATTCCTTCTCTCTTCTTGGTGGATTTTGAGTTAAGTTGTCAGTCCTTCGAATATGGCCTTCCCACTGTCCCACAGACTACCGTAGTCTGAGCTTTTACATGTCATCAGCCTTTTAATGAGAGTTTGGCTACTAAGGGTATTAAATATCTAGTCATTAAGCATTCAAGCACAGATGTTTGAAATTCTTTGAGACTACTGCCATCTGTAACTGGAAGAGAAATTTAATTTGGGTACAAGATTTTTCCATCCTCAGCATGCAGCCGTGCCAATCTTATCTCAGGTTATCTGTTTGACTTTGGTCACAGTTACTGCATTGCTGATGCCTACTTTTTGCTACAATAGCCTTCCATGATCTGTTGAAAATGAGGAGTCTCATCTTGCATAGGCTGATTCGGTAGCTCTTGAAAGAAACTCTTCATTGTAGACCCCCAGTGAAGAGTTCATTGCCACCTCTGAATTTGATATTTTTGCTGAATATGCTGTCATGTTTTCATTTTAACCCATCTGGCTTACTCTTAAAACATGTGACCCAGAACATGTTTGGCCTGGTAACTATTACCATTTCTTAATAGTGTTTCAGAGCTGCAGTCTTCTGCAGAAACACCTGTGCTTGACCTTCCAGAAGGCTGGACATGTCTTTGAATGAATCCTTGATTTTTTTTTTCCAAACTGAATTGTTTAAGCTGTTAAATAACTTTTGATTTTCCTTTAGAAACTCAGAATAGGAGAGTTTGCTCTCCACACTTTGAGTATTCACACTTGGCCAGCTGCAGTTTTGTCTCCCTTAACAGAACAGTAGTATGCCGGTCTTGCTCCTGACAGAGAAGGCGGTTGTTCCAGTGCCGTGAATGTTTTCCCAATGTACCTTATAAATTTCATTGCCTAACACCATGAGGCACCTCCAAAAAAGAGGGAAGGACAATGGTCAGTGCTTATTTCAAGAATGTGTCCTCAGATGAAGATTTTCCTCACAGCCACCTGTGTGTGATTACCTCCAACAAGCACTATAATCTGGAGAACCATTCTGAGAATAGAGCATCCCCTGGAAGGCACTTGCTTACTCCTAAAGCATTCTTCTTTCTCTCTTAAGGTTTTGAAGATTGTGCTTAATATTATATCCAAGTGTTATATCTACTGCAGAAAACCCCTTGAAGTAAGATGCAGCAAGTATTCTACTATATATCTGATCAGCTGAACTTTGAAGATGATGATCTGGGCTTGGGTACTCTATTCCTGTTCTCAGTTCCTTGTTTGTAAATTGTAGCTGCTGCTTGAGATGAAATACAAATTTCTGTAAGTAGCCATCACATTTCAGATGCATATTCTTGTAATTTACTGTGCGGTGGTGCAAGCTGAACGTAGTTCTTGGGACCAAGAATTAGAAGCCATTGATGTGCAAGCACCTCTTAGTCTGTGCCACACAGACTTTCATGTGGGGACCAAAAAAGCATGTTCCCATGAGTAATAAAATGCATAGCCATCAATGGGCATAAAATACAAGTGCCCAAATATTTTAAGCACTGCAGAGGGCACTGACAAAAATTGCTTGATATTGTTAATACTCACATACCCATTGTTTATAAGATTACTTCACAGTTCTTCCAATTGTTTCCTACACACTTAGAAGTTGGCACCCCCTGATATATTATCTATCATCATCTTATACTTATCCCTGATGATTGCAAATTTCTCTAAGTGTCCATCTGCTGATCCTTGGGTGGTCTATGTGGCTTCAGATAAGCCTTCAAAATTACTGCCCACCATTAAACAACTTCCCTCTAATAAGGATAGTAAGACAATGGAAAAACTGGGTAAGATGGTCTATATTTCTGCCACCCTTGCCTTTCATGCTACTAATTACCAAACTCATGCGACTAGATATGTTTTGACCCTCCTATCCTAGGCTACTCAAGCCATTTCAGATCTTCCAAATTCTGAGGGGAAAATGTCTGCCTTGCCTTTGTTAGAGGTTCCACTCAGGTGTCTCACCATTCCATCAAGCACAGCTATGATGCAGCAGAAGCTTTATCTAGGGCTGCCTCTTTAGGATCTGTATTGAGGAAGGTATTCCTGGCTAAGGCTTCAACCACTGGCAGATGGCATAAAAGCTAAGTTGATGGATGCTCCTTTATACAACAGTGGCTTGTTTGGTACTGCTGCTACTGATCTGTTAGTCTTTGCAGGTGAAATGCAAGGAGTTAAAGGACTTGAAACATCTTTTGGTTTCACCTGTGCCCAAGTTCTAAAGGAATTATCCTTCCAAGCCAGCTTTTTTTCGGCGACAGACCTGCCCTCCTCCTAAAGGTAATAAAACTGTAAGAAGGGCTCCTCTACTAAGACACTACTCAGGCTTCTTCTGCACAGAAGTAGCCCTTTCTTGACAAACCAAGCAGTATCGGACTATCACTCTTCTCTCAGCCTCATGCCTGTTTCGCTTCATCTCTCTCTCTCTCAAGTTTGATTGAGCTTTAGATTCTTTCAATAATTAAAAAAGGATATTTTATGGTTTGGAAAACCCCTGCCTCCTCTCATGGGCATTCCACAAACACCTCAGGAACAGTTGCATTTATTCCCAGAGGTACTTCAGGAACTGTTAAATCATGGAACTATTCTACAGGTTCCACAGGATCAAAGGAGAAAAGGATTTTATTCAAGAATGTTTCTGGTTCCCAGAAAGGAGGGTCCTTTGCGACCCATTCTGGATCTTTCATACCTAAATACTTTTCTGAAGTTCCTTCCTTTTGCATGCTATCTCTACAGACTTTGTTCCCATTACTTCTCCCTCAGGCTTTCATGGCCTATCTGGATATAAAGGATGCCTATCTTCACATGCGTATTCATCCCCCTTTTCAGGAAATTTTTACGTTTCTGTATTGCTTTGTGGCATTTTCAGTTGTCTGCTTTGCCCTTTGGCCTTTCTACTGCCCTAAGGATATTCACCAAATGCCAAGCTCCTGTGATTGCTTTTTGCAGGCTTTCAGGCATCCAAGTTTTTCCTTACCTGAACAATCTCCTGTTTTAAGCATCCTCTCCAGAGACCTTGCTGCAAAACCTGGGGTTCACAATAAACTTCAAAACGTCATCTCTAAACCTTCTCAAGATCATGTGTTTCTAGAATGCAGGATTTAGACAGTAGCCATGCCAGCATCGATGCCTCCACCAAAGGCTTTGACTCTGATTGCCTACTTTCAAAATCTTAGTCCTCTGACCTCTGTTACAGCCAGAGAGTTTGAGACGTCCGGGATTTATGGCATTCACCATCCCTAGGTTACCTTTAGCCAAACTCCACATGAGAAAATTTCAGTGATTTCTGAAATCAATCTGGCAACAGCATGCACATCCCCTGGAATTTGCAGTCCCTCTTTTTCCCTGCCTAAAGAAGGAGCTTCAATGATGGATTCAGCAGATGTGTCTGAACCCAGGCCTTTACTTTAATCCACCTCTTCTATCTCAAGAACAGTTCACAGATGCCTCAGAGGTAAGTTGGGCAACAGCCTTTGGCATAGTGAGAGTGCAGGGGGCCTGGTCTCTGCTTCATCAAAAGAAGCACATCGACATCAAGGAGATGAGTGCTGCTGGCTCTGCAGGCCTTCCAATCTCTCTCTTTCGACAGGTCCTCGCTAAGTGTTTACAGAAACCATCACAGTCCTTTTGATATATAAACAAATGAGGGGGAAAACAAAATCTTACCTTCTCTGCAGGCTTGCTGTCATAGTAAGGGAGTTTGCGGATCAGCATCATGTGACTCTCCAGGCAGTTTATATTCCCCCAGGTCAAAATTATGTGGCAGGCACTCAGAGCAGGTCCTTGACTCGATCCCACAAATGGATGCTTCACAGGGATGTGTTTCTGGACACTGTCAACAAGTGGGGTACTCCTGAAATTGATCGTTTTGCTCCCCCTCTGAACAGACAACTTCTTCAATTTTGTGCCAGAGTCCCAGGTCCTCTGGTTTGGAAGGTGCATGCCCTTTTTCTCTTGGAAGGGGATGTTTCTATATGCATCCCCCCCCCTTCCTCTCATTCAGAAAGTTGTTTAAAATTCAACCAGCCAAACCCAAAATCTTGCTGGTGACTCCCTTTTGGCCAAGACAGCATTGGTTCCCTCTTCTGCATTTAGCCAAGGGCAATCATCACAAGTTACCTCACAAGGTGGACTTGCTCTAGACCAAGGATCTCTCATCCATCCCCACCTATCCACTTCTGTGGGTGATAGGATTTTGATTCCTTACAGACACCTTTACTCTGGAGACAGGCTTAGGGTTCTGCAGGAGGCCTAGAAACGCAATACTAGGAAATCCTACATATCCAAATGGAAGAGATTTTCTGTCTGGTGTCTTTCCTATAATCTGGATCCACTCTGTGGATGTTCCTGTGGTTCATTCTTATTTGTATGAATTGCTCGATGCTGGGTTGGCTTAATTCCTCTGTGAAGTCACACTTGGCTGCCTCTGCTTGTTTGCCTTTTTCTCCTCTTTTAGCTTCTAGGTTTGAGGCTAAACAATTTCTAAAAGGCATTCTTCACATTAGACCAATACACCTCCCGGGAAGCCTGTTCGTCTTCCCTGGAATCTTAATTTTGTTTTGGAGAAAGTGATTCTGGCTGCTTATGAGCCTGCGGCTTCAGCTTCCTTGCAACATTGATCTTGAAAAACTTCTGTGAGCCCTTAACTTCAGCTAGATGGGTGTCTGAGCTTCAAGTCCTTATGGCCTGTTCTCCTTTTTTTTGTTTTTTCATAAGGACAGAGCGTCCTTGCGTACTAATCATTTTATGCCCAAGGTGGTAAACAATTTCTCACTTAAATGCATTCATTTACCTTTTTTCCCTTCTCCACAATCTCCTAGCAAGAAGGTACTATATACCTTGGATGTGCATAGAAAACTCTGATTTTATTTGGCTAACACTAAGGCTATCAGAAAGTCTGTTCAGCTTTTTGTTTCTTTTCATCCCAGGTCTTTGGGATTGGCGGTTTCCAAGCAGACTATTTATTCTTGGATTTCTTAAGCCATTTCTTTGTTTTTCATGGTAGGATTCTTCCTTTCTCTGTTAAAGCTAGGATTCTTCCTTCCTCGGTTAAAGCTCACTCTACTAGGCCTGTGGCTTCTTCTGGTGCTTTTTCAAGGGTTTCATAGGTGTGTACTAGGCTAATGGCCCTGGAGCCTTTACAAGCCTAGGCCATAGAAATGCCCTGGCATCGTGCTGCCCAACATTAGTTCCCAGTGCCTCTATCAGTTAGAGCCACTGGAGTGATCCTCTGGGTGAACTTTCTATTTCCTATCCACTCCAAGATTTCTCTTGAAGAGGGACAGTGAGGTGCTCTGCTCGACATGTATGGGAAGTCTATTCCAGAGTATGGGCAGTCTCTAGGTTATGAACCTGTCCCTCCAGCATGTTCTGGTGATTGTGGTAATGAGGTTGAGGTCTCTGGAGCATGTGGTGTGGAGGGATTGGGATTTCTTTAGATGTAGCATTTCTAACAGAGCTGGGTCAGACATGGCTTTGTAAGTAAAGCAGAGATCACCTCTTAGTAGACAATATGAGACCGAGAATAGCTGGAGTTTTTTGAGTCTGCCCATGTAGGAAATGTGTTTAAGGCCTAGGATCCTCTTCATGAGGTACTTTTGTGGCCTTTCCAACTGTTGCATGTGTCTAGTGAGGTATGTGCCAAATGGGGCATTCTACTCAATTGGCCTAATGAGGGAAGAACAAAGAGAGATGATGACCTCTTTCTTCCTGGATGCAAAACCCTTGGTAATGAGATGTGCCACATAGAAGGACTTTCTGACCACAGTGGCAATGTGGTGATCGAAGGAGAGGTTGCTGTCAACCTGTGTCCCCAGATCTCTTGCACCTTCAGTGTTCAGTGGGCTCCCATCGATGTGGTCATTAGTGGGAACTGAGTTTTTCTGAAAGGGGATGATGATGCATTTTTTGGCATTAAGCTTAAGACCATGGTTTCTGTACCAGTCATTGGTATCAGTGAGGCCTTTCTGAAAGATGTCTACATCACTTGGAGAGTTAATAATGACTCCCAGCTTGCAGTTATCTGTGAACTTGGTCAGCCAGAGTCCCTCCATGTCGGCCTGGGCTTCTGAGAAGTAGATGACAAACAGGAGACACACAGGGCTCAGTCCTGGGCCCACTCTTGTTTGGCATCTACTTTTCCAAAGTACAAGCAAACACAGGAGGGTTATGGCTGACAAAGTTTGCAGATGACTGCAAACCATAGTAGAAAACACATCTGACACAGATATCCTTCAGAAGGGTCTCACAGAAACGGATAACTGGTGCCAGAGCCATGGCCTAAAGTTAAATGCCAAAAAATGCATAGTCATACCCTTCGGGAAAAACAAGGTTACCCCTAGCTACCAAATAGGTGGCAATCCACTGAGTACAGAAGAAGTTATCAGGGACCTGGGGACCCAGGTTGATAGTAGTCTGTCATTCGACACCCATGTAGCTAAAGTAGTTAGGAAGACCTTCTACATTGCCCACCTTATCATGAAGGGATTCTCATCTAGATCAAGGGAGGTCATAGTCTCCCTATACTCATCACTCATCAGACCAATGATTGAGTACAATGCCCCATTCGAATGTATCTGACCCGACACTTGCAGCAGCTGGAGAGGCCACAAAGTTCCTCACCAAAAGGATAAAGGGTCTCAAACATCTGTCCTATGCTGCCCGACTGAAAGAACTCCAGCTCTATTCAGTCGCACGCTTGCTCAGAGGTGACCTTTGCCTAACATACAAGGCCATGTCAAACCCAGATTTGATGAATATGCTTCACCTCAAAAATCTAGATCTGTCAGACCCACAAGGGCGCGCCCCTTAAACCTCGACACGGCTATTAATAGGACGTGCTGGAGGGATAGATTCATCACCCAAAGACTCCCTATGCTGTGGAATAAAATCCCGGTATATGTGAGGCAGAGCACCTCGCTGGCCTTGTTCAAGAGAAATCTTGACCAATGGATGGGAGATCGCAGATATACCCCAGGGATTACCTCAGTGTCACTGCTCAACAGAGGCACAGCAAAATAATGGGTATAGTTCCCCATACTAAAGGGGTGGCGTAAGCCACAAAACTATGGGCTAGGCTTGTAAATGCCCTCGGGCAGATAGCCTAGTATGAACCTATGAACCTATGAGAGGACCCAGGACCGATCCCTGTTGGAATCCACTTGTGGCTGGTCAGCAGTCTGACTTAGAACCCACAGTGTGAAAATAGCGGAGTCTATCTGTGAGCCAATTTGCAACCTACCTAGTGATATAAGGGGTTGATGCATAGTTTGGTGAGTTCATCAATAATTCCTGAGTGGGGAATGGTATCAAAAGCCTAGGCCAGATTGAGGTAGGCTGTACGGAACTGCCTTGCCCTCATCCACAGCTCTGGTGACTGACTCAAAGAAGTCAGCCAGGTTGAGCAGGCATGATCTACCTTTCACAAAACCAAATTGCATGTGATCTAGAGTTTGGGGATTCCTTATATACTTTTTAATTAGGTCAATGATGATGCACTCTATAGCCTTACATATCAGACTCATCAGGCTAATGGGGTGATAATTCCCAGGGTCTGTAGTCACTCCCCCTTTATGGAGAGGGATGACTGTAGCAGTGCGCCATTCGGTAGGGACAAAGCCTGAGGTGAGGCAGTGATTAAACAGGCACACAGATGTGGTGCCAGTTCACTTTGTAATTCATGTAGAATACATCCAGGGATATTGTCAGGTCCCATGGACACTAATTCCATTCTTGAGGCAGCTACCTGGACGTCGGAGCATACTTTTACCAAACACTACAAGTTAGATGGAATTTCCAGAGCTAGAGCTGGTTTTGCTAGGGCCATCCTTCAGGGCTTTCTAGAGAGCTCTACGGGTCCTTCCTCCTCCCAAGTTTCTTTCTGAGTTTTGGCACTCTACCTCTTGTTAAGAATACTGCAACAGTAGAATAGAAGGACATAATGTAGTTGTGTAAAATCTTACCACAACAATAGATGTCATCCTCTTCAATGTTGCAGTATTCACTCCCTCCCTCCTACCCCCTGGTCCTTTTTTCTCTTCTGGATGTACTGTTAACCACTCTTTTCCTTGGGCTGGCATTCCTACTGGGGCATTCAGTTCTGAGGATGGTATGTCCAGATGTCTTTTATGCCCTCATAAGAGAGAAGCGCGTACATGTGATGTATGGACTATCTTGGGTAATAAAAGGCTTTGGTATACTGTCCCGATGTCGGGTCACACTAGGCGGGGAATCCCTCACATTAAGAATACTGCAACAGTGAAGAAAGGGGCATCTATCGTTATGGTAAGATTTTGCACAACTATACTTTATCCCTGCATTGTCATCATCCCAAATCTTTACTGACTGTATCAAGTCATCACTAACAAACCAAAATATTTTATGCTGCCTTTCCACTCTCTGTATTGCACTAGTGGCACTTTACAGGAGAGTATACACTTTTTTTATTTTAATATGATCTGTCTCAAATTCCCAGACTGTTTCAGATAATTATACAAAGTTTTACGATTACTGCATATCTCCTCCAAATCCTTTCCTCTCTGCTTTACCTCCTCCTTGGATTTCTTTGTCTCATCATTTGTCCTCAGAGAATCGCATCATTATCAGTCTTTTTGCCAGTTTTTAGCAAGGCCTGCCCACTCACTCCTAGAGAGCCAATACCAGTACTGACAGCATCCACATCAAACCTTTTCCTTCCCCTTTTACCCATAATAATTATTGTAATAAAGTCTCAAAACACTAATACTCTAAACTGCTCTAACCCTCTCCCCAATCCAGATATTGCTGTTTTATCTGTTAGTCACATGGGAGACTTCAATTGAGATGTATGAAATTTGAACAAATTATCATTACATTAATTTGGCACTTCAGGGTATTTGAGTAGAGTAGACTATACTTCAAAACTGTCACTGATTTTTGCCTCATATTTTTTTGTTCTGTCCCTCATAAAACTTTTGACTTTCTGTTAAATTGCTGATGATTTCAATCCAGCAATGGCAGTTATTAGCTTCATACTTATTGTTCATAAAATGCACATTGATGTAAATACCATTGTTCCATTAACTTTTTAAGCAAACTTGAACATTTTAAAATTGACTCTGCTTTTGAACCTTTGTTCCCCCATTATTTTTAGCTTTGTCCAGCATTCTAGAAGTTGGGAGAGTTAAGGCAAAAGACCATTTGTATTAAAGTGAATAACTGTTATGTTGAACGTTGTATTTTCCGTGAAGAGTAGATCATTGTGGTTTTGCACTCATAGTAGTTTTGTACTACTGAAAATTTGAAAACCAAGGCTGAGTAGTCCTTACTAAATAGTTAACCACAGTGATGCATGGACACCTAAGCCTTTCATGCGTCAGTCTTTTAAAAAAGTTCAACAGTGAGGATAAATTTCTGCCCACATATTGCAGATCATTATGAAACACCCTAGTAACATGCTTCCATTGTATTTTTTGAATTCTGTAATGAGGGTTATATTTGAAACATTGCTTCTGGCCAGGTTGACACCATCCATTAGCAGGATTGCACTAAGCCCATTACTTCAGAATTAGAACATTTGCATTAGTAAAACGTCCATTACCTGATTCCAAGACTTCTTGTAAAATAGAGCCTTCAAAGTTAAATTAGTTTGCTGCTTTTCTCAACAGACACCTCTTTCAAAAGGAGTACCCCAAGGTTCTGTCCTAGCTCCTCTTCTCTATTTTCATTAATTACTTCATGACCTTCCTTCTCTACAACTTATCCTCTACCCTAGTGACATGGCAATCTTTAGGTCCAGCCACAAGCACCCTGAAATTGAAACAAGTGCAAAAAGACCAACTCCCTCAATTCCAGGTTCATTCATCACTAACCATTACTCAACCACACAAAACAAAAAGCATGCTTTTAGGCACCAGTCAAACACTTAAAATTACCAGTGTCCCTCAGTAATCCTACCCTTTGTTGCACACCAACCGAAACAATCAACTCCTTCAAACACCCCTGTTTGTAGCTAGACTACTGACTAACATTACATACTCTTATTGAGAAATCAAGGGCCAGGAAAATCTCATCCTACCTATCCAAACCAGCCATGGCGGCTACAGGCAAAGGAAATCCTCCTGGCCCTTCTTGAATATGGACTACCAATAACAGCCATAGTCTCTAAGAAAAACTCCTCACTAAAGACTATCAAAAACAGTATCTGTCTCTTCATCACTAACTTTCCCTTTGAGCACCTCTGCCTCATCCTCAGAAAAGCCAAATGACAAGTACAGCACAGAGTAGACCAGCTTGGTTTCTTGTCTTCAAACATCTCCAACCTAACTCATTCCCACCTCTAGGTGATACATTTGGTAACACTCCCATACACTACAACCTGAGGTGCTTCTCCCGAATGCCCCCCCCCCCACTCCAGCCACCCAAAACCAGGCTACACTGCACCAACTACTTTCTCCTTACTTTGGCTCCTAAAATATGGGAATCTGTCCCCTCACCTAGAGGACCTACAAATCCTCCTTTTCCATCTTAAGAGATGAATATAAAAAAGGAAAAACGAAACATTTCCCACAGCAAATCCAACTGTACTTGCCACAAAGGCCACAGCCCTCACAACTCCCTGCCCTCGCTCTCACTGTCTCACAGCATTTACCCCATTGTACTTGCCATACAGCAAGCTATATCCCCCACAACTCCCCTCCCCTAGTTCTCACTATCCCACAGCATTTCATTGATCATAGGAGGTCACTAGGCTAACAGCCCTAAGGGCCCTTACAAGCCTAGTCAAGTTCAACCCATGTTCTAAAGGGTGTCCGGTTCAAACAGACTCTAAAATCAGCAATCTACTGCACCTATCCAAGAGGGATACTGGTGGAACTGTTGGGGTGAATTTCTGGTTACCCATCCAGTTTTGGCTTAAATAGGGTCATTGAGAAGCTTTGTTTAACATAAATAGGAAGCTTGTTCCAAAGGTGGGGCAACCTCTGAGACAAATCTGTCTTTCCAGCAAGTTTTTATTGATGTTGCATACCAGGTTACAGTCCTTTGAGTGAGTAACCCATGTGCAATTTGACTTGTGACTGTGCAGAATTTCAATTAAACTGGGTCAGAGATTGCTCAATATGCAAGACACAGGTCACCTCTGAGCAGTCTTTGACACAGAGTAAAGTAACTGATTTCAGTCTGTCCACATAAGACAGATTTGAAGACAATGAATTTCCTTTGTAAGGAACCTTTGTAGTCTCTTCAGTTGTTGCAGGTGTTTGGAAAGGAACATACTAAAGAGAGCGTTGTACTCTTCCATCATGATGCAAGCCTGAAATATAGTCATATAAAATGTGTTTCTCTCAATTGTTACATCTGTTAATTGCTACTGTACAGTTTTTGTTGTATATGTTTTACTTTCTGTTCTGTTTTTCATATGTACAGTTTATTGCTGCTCTGTTCCCCCTTTTTCCTTATGAATTATTTCACCCTAGCAGTATCTGCAAATGGTCAGATGTGATCAGTGTACTACCTTGGTAAACAAATGTAAAATAAAAATAAATTGTGAACTTTGATTTAAACATGAGAAACATTGGCACTTCCAGTGGCCCATGTCCTGAAACAGAACAAGGATGTTCAGAAGGATAGCCAAAGTGAAAACAGACTGAGCAGTTAGTTGTCTGCCCTTCATTGGGGGGGGAGGGGGGGAGTGAGGGGAGCCACTGCTAAGTTGTGTCAAAGTGAAGGCCAGATGGTCACCTCATCTAGCTGGCACCACTGAGTGCACAGAAGTGGTCACTTTATTCAGACATGTTAAATGACAATGGTACATGCTTATCTACATTTATGTATTTATGTAGACAAACACCACCTAAACTAGTAGGGAGAAAGTTCAGTAGAAACTGGAGTAAGGCTGTTCCACATGGGAAGGTTACTTAAAGGACTAGATCAAGGATACTGTTTGCGAACATAGGTTCATAGGTTCATACTAGGCTATCTGCCCAAGGGCATTTATAAGCCTAGCCCATAGTTATTTGGCTTTCGCCACCCCTTTAGTTTGAATAAAACTATGCCTATTATTTTGCTGTGCCTCTGTCAAGCAGTGACACTGAAGTAATCCCTGGGGTATATCTGCGATCTCCCATCCATTGGTCAAGATTCCTCTTGAACAAGGCCAGCGAGGTGCTCTGCCTCACATGTACCGGGATTTTGTTCCACAGCATAGGGAGTCTCTGGGTGATGAATCTGTCCCTCCAGCACGTTCTATTAATAACCGTGTCAAGGTTTAAGTCTCCCGCCCTTGTGGTTCTGAGGGATCTAGATTTTTGAGGTGAAGCATATTCATCAAATCTGGGTTTGACATGGCCTTATATGTCAGGCACAGGTCACCTCTGAGCAAGCGGTATGAGACTGAATAGAGCTGGAGTTCTTTCAGTCGGGCAGCATAAGACATATTTTTGAGACCCTTTATCCTTTTGGTGAGGAACTTTTGGGGCCTTTCCAGCTGCTGCAGGTGTCGGGTCAGATACATTCGAATGGGGCATTGTACTCAATCATAGGTCTAATGAGTGATGAGTACAGGGGGACGATGACCTCCCTTGATCTAGATGTGAATCCCTTCATGATCAGGTGGGCAATGTAGAAGGTTTTCCTAACTACTTTAGCAACATGAGTGTCAAACGAAAGGCTACTGTCAACCTGGGTCCCCAGATCCCTGATGACTTCTGTGCTCAGTGGATTGCCACCTATATGGTAGCTAGGGGTAACCTTGTTTTTCCCGAAGGGTATGACTATGCATTTCTTGGCATTTAACTTTAGGCCATGGCTCTGGCACCAGTTATCCGTTTCTGTGAGGCCCTTCTGAAGGATATCTGTGTCAGATGTGTTTTCGACTATGGCGCCCAGTTTGCAGTCATCTGCAAACTTTGTCAGCCATAACCCTCCTGCGTTTTCTTGTACATTATAAGATGAATAAGAACAAAGGATTACAGAGGAAACCTAGTGAGGTGAAGTAAAGGACTTTTGGTCCCCTTGGAAAAATATTTTCAATATATTAGTCCTAGAAGCTATTGGAGGCCTCTGGTCAGTCTGTCCATTGTACTGTTCATGCCAAGTACCACAAATCATACTCTCCACACTTATCTGTTTTTGTATTGCTAAAGTTCCATTGATGCTATACCAAGAAATGTATCTGCTCTTGTCTCACATTTCTCTTATGTAATAATTCCATGTGGCCATTACCACCTTCATAACCAAATTGATTTTCTGCTGTATCTTCATTTGCAAAATAAGAAAATATGCTGAAATACTGTTTATGTGACACTACCATTTTATCATTGTTTGCATCTTGAAGTATAGATGCATGCCAGGTAATGACAGGTGTACAACCCAGAGTTGGGTAAAGCCTATAACATAATTCAGAATGGGGAACATGAAAACAGTCTTCCACCACACTGGAGACTCTCAATATTTCCAGCTGAAGTGCTAAGGGACACTGAAAGAAATAGCCGATTATGAAATATCAGACTGGTAGTGCAAGTGCATGCCATGTTTAGCCCTTTGTGGTGGGGAGGTGGACTAGCATCCTGTTAAATACAAACTAATTTATTTGACATTGTTTACCAAGATCGTCCAACTTGGATAATATCCATCTTTTAGCCGAGGCTCAGAGAGAAGCTCCACATTGACATAATATGGTTATAGTTAAAATTATTATAAAGCCTAATACAGAAGAATCGCATGTTAACTGAGTAAAAATTCAGCTTTGGTTAATACAGTGTGAGCCTATACATACATAGTGCAAATATTTGGAGAAGTGCAACAAGCTGAAAAAGAAAATTGTCAATAGATAAAAGTATTCACAAGCTGCAGTTCGTAGAGATGATATTAAACACTGAGTGCATTCTTTGGAACAGTGATGACTAGATAATAAAGCCTAGGTAAAAATATATTTGTTCTTTGTGTAAGAAATAGATTTTACTAACTCCTTCTCTCTGAACTTAATCAAAATATGCTGGTGGTGGAAGGAGGGAGAAACAAGTTTAAGTACAAATATATACTGTACTAGATGTGTATGTATGCCAAGTACAAATAAATGTAAACTACTATCCATGTATGCTTTGCTACATTGTTGTGTACATGTTGGCTTGTTTTGTGAGCTAGGTTATGACTGAAAAGGGTCTGCTGACAATGCACTTTACCCAGTTATCAAACTGTAATACATAAATTACTTGAGAAAAAATGAAAGAAAGCTAAAGCACACTTAGCCATGTCCTTTATTATAGTGTTTAATTTTTATTTTCCTTGCCTACAGAACTGATGCATTACAAAGTGTGCAGTCAAGAAATGTGTTGCATTAAACATGTGTAAACTATTACTAGAATTGTATGAAATATTGTTTCCTTACAGGTCTTCGCAGCTGAAACTCTAAGAACCTTGTGCCTTTGTTACAAAGACCTTGGTGAACAGCAGTTTAGTAAGTGGTTTCAGAAATACCAGGATGCTTCTGTTTCAACAGTTGACCGTGATGCGGCCCTGAGCACAGTATACGAAGAAATAGAAACCGATTTGCTAGTAAGTGATGAAATGTAACTTTGTTCATTAAGTGTATGGTGAGTGCAAACTTAATGCACACATTTGAGTATGGGAACCTGGAATTCAGGAGTCTGTAGTCCATTATAATTTAGAGTTGTATTGCTGATAGTGCACGATGTGGGTTAAGACAATACTTTCAGTAATCCATTTGAAGTCTGTCTGATCTTATGTGGGATGTCTGTCAAGTATTATTTCCACCGTGTGAGTCCTGTAATAACATGGACAATGAATAGTGAAAATCTGATGAGCTTCCTTTTACAAGCTCTAGTTCCTTTTCAGCACTCACGAAATCCCCAGGTTCCTTTAGTTCCAAAATCCTGCTACAATAGGAAATGGCATTTAATTACTTCCCCACTTTGAGGGGTTCTTCAGGTGGGTTCACCAGCAACGTAAGTGTTATTAGGGTAGCAGCATTCTTGCAAATGTTCCTCCTCGTAGATCTACACTTACAGAAGCCTACATCACATCTGAAGGTTTTGATCCACCTTTTGAGAAGTCTGGTATATAGACGGGTAGAAAATATATTCATTGCTGAAGTGGTAGATGTTACCAGGACCACTATATGTTTTGCAGATTTAAGGAAACTGGACTATCACATCTGAAAATTCTCATAGGTTCATATGAAAATACTAGGCAATCACTCTGCAGTAACCAGACAATGACCAACATGCCAACCCCCAAAATTATGCCAACATCAAGGGCCTCTGGTCAAACAAGTCTGCAGATGATTACAAGCTAGGCACAGTCATAGAGTCCCCCAAAAGATTCAAATACCCTCCAAGAAGGCCTGACACAGACCAATAACTGGTGCCAGAGCCATGGTCTAAAACGTAATGCCAAGAAATGCATAATAGTATCCTTTGGGAAGGCAGCTACCCTGGAAACAACCACACTGATGATACACGCCTAAGAAGTAGATCCAGTAGTCTGGGATTTGAGAACACATTTAGACTGTAACATTTGTCTTTGACCATCACATGTTTATGGTAGTAAGGAAATGATTCTATGCTGCACAACTTACTAGCACAGGTATGACTTCTAGGTCTAAGGATTTAATTGTTCTGTTGTATTTGGCCCTCATCAGACCAAACATGGAGTACAACACCTCCTTTCATAATTTACCTGACCAGGCATAGGCAACAACTGGAGCATCAATAAAGGTTCCTTATAAAAAGAATACAGGGTGTAAACATGTCCTATGCAGACCACCTCAAAGGCCCATCCCTGTACTCTTATCTCCTACTGACTGCTGAGAGGTGATCAATGCCATCCATCCTCTGATACCACTCTGATAGACCTGTTGCACATCAGCAAAACAAATGATATTGTAATTACCCAATTTAGGGATCTAAACCTCATCTGCAGCAAAAATAGGGACATGGGAGGGAAAGGTATGGGTCTTGAGACTACCCTTCTCTGAACAGGCTACCCATCCATATGATGCATAGTTCTTCCCTAACTCAGTTCAGGCATAACTTGGACCAGTGGATGGAGAATCAGAAATTTACCCCTGATCTGGTACCTATGCCTCTATTAGACAGAGAATAGCCTGAAATGCTTGACCACCCATGCCCAAGACTACATATAACCCTTAAAATGACTCAGGAGTATCAAAACGTGTCCAATACATTTGGGAAACATGGCAAGGCTTAAAAACGTCTCCAGGGTCATTAGCGTAGTAATCCCCTATGATCCTATAAAAGAGAAGTTAAAAAAAAAAATCTGAATTAGTTAGTTCTTCTGACTTCCAGGATCTAGACTAGGTTCAACAGTGCATTTTTCTATCCTTTGCAGACAATAACCATTCTATATGTTTTGTAGCAGAAGTATCTCATAGACATTTCTGAAGTTCAAGCAAATTTACTGGCTTTCTTTTGAATGAAAGTAAAGCAGTCCGTAACCATTTAAATACATAAATATCCAAATTTGTATCTTTCATTGTCTATCATGATGACTGACTTTTAGGGGTGGAGAGTATAATAATTTGAGAACAATGAATTGTGGTGGCAAAGAAGATTAGGAGTTGCTGAACTTCCTGGTTTAAATGAGGCTATCCAAGTTAAATTTTATATGGAGTTTTTATTTTTCATCTTGAGTACCACACACATATTTTGGTATTTTGAATTAAAGTTTGAGTTTAAATGTTGCCACTGATTTTTGCCCCCCCCCCCCACATTTTTTGGCTTTGTCCATTATTACTGAGCAAAGAATCTGGGGAAGATGTTATATCCTCACAGTTCAAACAAATGTTCATATCTCTAGATATCTCCACAGTCCTCCTATTAAGGATGGCACATGCCCACCCATCTTTAGTTTTTATTTGCCCTACAACTGTAAGCATTGGAAGTATACACCCAGGGCACAGTGTGCCCACAGTTGAGTCCAGCCCTGGGGGAGAACCCAGCCCTCCAGCTTCACCTGAATAAGAAGAGAAGAGCAAATGAATGCATGAACAAGTACAGGGTCAAAAGTGGTAATGATATGAATATACCCTTGGGCTTAGAGGGAAGGGAGTGTGGGAAACAGGATTGCAACAATGACTACACTCTACCATCTACAGTTATTGAAAGTTGATTACACAACTGTACTGTGGTTGTGTGGTTGTGTTGCAGTCATAATCTTAGCTGCAGATAAGGCGGCAGGCAGTACTGGTAGATGATGAGGGCAGCATGCCCTTTAGGATGACTGAAGCACTTGTGCAAAAGGATTTAGTTTAGAAATGTATATTGCCATATTTGTGACATTAAGAAGGTTAAAATGTGTTTGCATTATACAGCACTTTGCACAGTACTTCTTATTTCTGAATAACCTCTGGCAGTTATATAAATAATGCAGGCCTTGATATTGTATGATGATAACCATCCTCAGAAGTTTAAAGATGTAGCTTAAGTTTTAGAAGATGCCTATAAAGTATTTAAGAACATGATTTCCAGTCTTTAAAGTACTGGATACATTAGGTCTTCATATAATACTTTTGTGAATTTGATTAAAGTCCTGCTTTCTGACAGGCCATTTTATATAACAAAAATGGCTTTAATTTCACTTTTCAAGAGCAGCATATCAGAGTCGGGCAGGGCTGCTGCTTGTTCCTTTTCCTTATTAACTCATTTGATGCGTTCATTCATCTGAATCCCCTTATTAATGCAGTGTGCAGTACTTAGAATACTTATGCTGTTATAGTTTAAAGTGTGGTGTATAACTGTCTTTTTTTTTTAATCATCATTATTAAATTATCGTATATGACATAGGCCATGTTGCATTTATATAAATGACAATAAATCACAGCGACACAATCTCAATTGCAAACACTAAACATTCCAAACTGTGCCAACAAAACTGTAGCTGCAAACTTTATACATCACTTTTAACATATCTGTTCATTGCTGGTCAACTCTTACATAGTTCATTCAAATCCTGCTTTCTTTTAAACTTCATTCCTCCTCTGCATATATTGATCCCGCAGTTCCCAATTTTTTCCTATGTAATTTTCTAAAGATTCCATTTGTTTTAACTCTCTTACTGTTTTCACTACTTTTAGTAAATGTGGTTTTGACTTTGCTTTCCATTTTCTAATAATTGCTGTTTTGGCAGCCATCATAATTAGACTCAGCAAGGCCTTTCTATGTTTAGGCAATTCCCAGTTTGTATCATAGCTCAAAAAAATCATTTCCTTAGCGACTCCAACTTGCTCACCAAGAATCTCACACAGAGAAGTCTGCAGGGAATTTTTGAAGTCTACCAACTCATTACACTCCAAGGAAATATATTCCCAGTCATGTCTTTCTGCCCCATCACATCTCCAATATTTGCTGTCTACCTGAGGAAAAATTATTTGAAGTCTGCTTGGAGTATAAAAATACCTATGTAAGCACTTCCAGGCAAAGATCCAAAATCAAATAGATTTTGTTGCATATTTGGGATTCATGCATATATCCCCCCATTGTTTCTTTGTGAATTGCTTATCTGATCTCTTCCCAGTCCTTCCTAACCTCCTCTAATTGATTCTTATAGTAGTCATGCAATATTTTGTATTCTGTACTAATTGTTCCTTTTTTAATGGCAACTTCTATTCTAGATTCTACTAAAAACACTACCAGCGTTTGTCTTTCATTTAGGACCCTTCTATTTCTTTCACTTTGCATATACTCTATCAATCCTTGATATGGAAGGGAATCTTTAACCTGCAGTCCAAATAAGTGCTTGGTATCTTCCATTCTGTTACCTTTCCCCCTCTAGTTGTTTACTTCCAGTACCTTGGTTCCTTTGCCAGTTTTATCCAATATATTCCCGCCCCTCTTGCCTATTGTATGTATCCCCAGTTGCAATCATCCCTATCGGCAGAATCTCCTTTCTCCATTCCTGCTTTGGCTTAGTTTTTAGAAGACCTTCTGCAACTTTATGAATATAATATTCTGTATTATTATTGTTCTCCTTAATGGTCTGCTTCCAAAATCCCAGTCTCTACCTGCTACTTAAGCTTTTCCCCCTGTTTCATCATTAACTCTTTCCACTTTGAATTAGTTTTCTGCTTGTGCTTATATATAGGAGCATTGAATGCGTTGCTCTGAAATACCCCTTCAACTCTGGCATTCCCAATCTGCCCTGTTCTATTGGAAGAGTAAGCTTACCCCACTTGACCTTTGCCATCTTCTCCTTCCAGATAAAATCCTTCAGCTCTTTAACTGATATCCACAACTTCTCTGGTTGATAAAAATGTCCCTGACCAGTGTGCAAGACTGTGTCTTTTGGCTTTTCCCAGTTAGGGGTCGCCACAGCGGAACTCCGGACTGCTAATGATTGGCAGTAGAGTTTTACATGCTGGCTTGCCGAGCCTAATGCACAACCTTCAACGAAGGAAGGCCCGTTCACGCATGTCGCCACACAGCAGACGCTTTAACTGAGAATCGAATGGGCAACGTCTGTGAGGCGACAATGCTACCACAGCACCACCACCGCAGTACTAAAGGGACTAAAATAGTTTAACTGCTTATATCATATCAATATCCATATGATAGAGCTTCCATTTTCTCAGTTTTTATATCATCTTTAGTCTCTTCCCACATATCCTTAGCTGCCACTCCCGAAACTTTTTTAATCTGTACTCCTAAATACTTGATTTTAACTTGTCCCCATAAATATGGATATTGCTGAACCAATTCATGTGTGTACATTATTTATTGCTATTGCTTTTGTTTTTGCTTCATTAATTTTGTATCCTGAAAAGGGATGAAACTGCCTCAGTATGCTCCATAGCACTGTATGTCCCTTTCTGTTTTTTTTCAGGTATAAAATAATGTCATCTGCAAACAGAACCAGCTTTTCTTGACTACCATACCAATTATGTCCTTGAATTTCTGAGTCTCTCATTTTTTTGCCAATGGTTATAAATATAATGCAAACAACAAAGGATAGAGGATTACCCCTGCCTGTTCTTCTCAAGCAGAGTTTATCAGAGGACCCTACACACTTTAATTTTCACCTCTGATACCTTCATATGTCGTCCTAATCAATCTTCTAATTTTATCAGGGACTGCAAATGCTTCCATTCTCTGCTCATAAAATCCCAGCTTACTCTGTCAAATGCTTTCTCTGCATCAAGACCCACCAGCAGCAGTGGTATTTTCTTACATTCTGCTTCTCTCTGTGTCATTACTTTTCTCAAATGTTTGCCTCCCCTCCACACAACCACAGTGATCCATATCTATCAATTTTGGCATCACGTTTGCTATTCTTTTATCCATTATACATATAAACACTTTATAATTATGATTTTGTATTGAAATGGGCCTGTATGAAGTTGGATCTCATGGATGGTTACCCTCTTTAGGTAGTACAGTTGCTACCGCTATCTTCCAGGATGTTGGTACTTCTCTTAAAATACTGTTAAACACAACTTTCCAGATATTCATTTTTCTCCCTCCTAGCTTCCAAACTTCCACAGGAATACCATCTAAGCCTGGGTACTTTCCTGCAGATTGGTTATACATCACAATTTTTATCTCGTCTCCTCCTATCCTAACTGTTATTAATTGAGCCTTCTCCCCTCTAGCCTTGACATATTTAATTCTTCCATAAACATTTCCATTTGTACCTTTTCTTGATTTTCATATTTCTCTGGTTTATACAGACTTTCATAGAATTTCTGAAATATTTCTAATACTTCTACAGGATCCCTAGATGTTCTTCGTCTCACATTGCTGCAGTCATAACCTGCGGGTAGTCTGCTGTCCTCGGTCGGCCCGAATACCAAAGAGCTGGGCTGGCATCGGTCATTGTCGCCTAGGGCTGACGTCAGTACATAGTAGTACTTAAGCGCATGACCGATGCCATATCCTCCGTCTTTCTTGCCGCGTGGTCCGAAGCAGAAGCAGCGTTTGCAAGTGCCGTTCGGCGTTCTGAAATTTTCATTTATCGAGTTTCAGACCAAAGACCTAGTTGGTCTAAGTACCCCGTTGGGGAAATCTTTATCTTTTCTTGCCTCAGTTATCCAGATGTCAGAAAAAGTTAATAATTGCATTTCTTGTGGGAAACAGATACCTCATAGGGATTATCATTCTTTCTGTATTCCTTGCTTGGGGCCTGAGCACGACGTAGTCGGGTGTCGCTTTTGTGCTAGATTTAATAAGCGCACCATTAAATGGAGATTAGACTGTGCCAGGCTTGTTTTCGGTAAAAGGTGTAACTATAACATGCCGTCGGATCCCCCGACGCCCGCTACCGCTAAAAAGCATAAAGACAGATCTTTGAAGTCTAAACCGGACGAGTCGTCCGTTGCGGACGCCGGTTCTACTGAGCCTCCGGTTGAATCTGTGGATCCTGCCGAGGGTTCGGCTGAATCCCAGGGGGAACCTTTACTTTTACAGGAGTTGGCCTCTCAGGAGATAGGCCCAGCTGAAGGTGCTTCTCAGGTGTCTGTAGTTCCATCCTTACAGAAGGTTATTAGGCCTTCTACTTCAGTAGCTAAAGGCCATGCTAAGGCCAAACCTTGTCTGGTTGGCCCTGGTCATAGTTCTAGCTCTCCAGCCCCTGTTCCTAAAAAGCATTTGTTGAAAATGGTGGAGGACTTGATTACTTTGATCAGGGGTTCTATGCCCCCCCCAGAGAAGAGGCCTAGGGTGGAGGCAGATTTAGAGGGAATGGATCATTCCTCAGACTACTCTGATTCCTCAGCTGAAGAAATTCAGGAATTCTCTTCTTATTCAGATTCGGATGCAGAGGACTCCTGTCCTTCTGCTTCTCCTCCTGAGGATTTTTCTTTCTCTGAGACTTTACATTCCATGAGGGAACATTTTAAGTGGGAAGGTCAGGATTTTTCAGATTCTCGGAAAAGGCTTAGGGAATTTTTGTTTCTGCCACAACATAGGCCCTTGGCTATTCCTCCTGTCTTAGATGTTGTTCAGGATGTTTTTTCTGAATCTTCCCTTAATCCTGATTCTTTGCCTCCTGCCCCTGTTAAGCCGGACAGATATTACAGAGTTCCAGAAGCACATAAGTATTTGTACAAGAGTCCTAGAGCTGATCCAGAAACTATTATTCAAGGTCCTAAGGGTATTAGGGCTTCTGTGGCTAAGAATCCAGTTCCTTTGGATAAAGATTCTAGAGCTTTAGATAGGTGGGGGAAAAAAGTGTACACCTCCTCTACGTTAGCTATGAGGGCTTTGAATTGCCAATTTCATATGCTGAAGTATCAGAACTTTTTGTTAGGTCAATTGAAATCTAAGGTGGATGCTTTATCTGAGGGTATAGAGTGTAAGGAGCTCCAGGAGTTGGTTCATGCATCAGATCAAGTTGGCAAGCATTCTTTGCAGTGTGGTTTCGATGCTCTTCAGGCTTCATCCAGGGTGGCTGCTACAGGTTCAGTTATTCATAGACATGCCTGGCTTAAGGATCAAAATTTGTCAGAGCATGTTAAGGCTCGGATTTTGGATGCTCCTCTTCAATCTGAAGTACTTTTTGGTCCTCCTGTGGAATCAGTTTTGAAAAAGATGGAAGATAAGGCTAAGTCTATGCAGACGGTCAAGGATTTTATGCAGGTGCATCCTCCTAAGTTTAGTAGGAATTGGCCTGCTAGAGGATGGTCTTATCCTTCTTCGGATTATCAGTCTAAGGGCAAGTCTAGATGTGGTAGAGGCAGAGCTCACGCTCAGGGTTCTTTTAGACCTAGGACTTGGAGTTCTCCTGCACCGTCTTCTGGTGAGGGCAGGGGTCAGCCCTTTAGACCCAATGACCTGTGTCTTCCGCTGCCAGACCCTTCTTTACTGGCAGCTCCTCTAGGAGGGAAGTTGGGACTTTTCAAACAAAACTGGCATTTGGTCACCCAGGACAAATGGGTGTTGGATATAATAAATCACGGTTACAAGTTTTATTTTCACACTTTTCCTCCTTTCAAAGGCATGCCGGATGTGCCTCCTCAACAAAGGATGGAGGCTCAGGAGCAAATCTCATTACTTTTGCAGATGGGGGCAATTCAGGTGGTCCCTCCATCAGAAGTAGGCCTAGGTTTTTATTCCCGTCTGTTCCTAGTGCCAAAGAAAGGAAACACTTGGAGGCCAATTCTGGATTTGTCCATTCTCAATACCTACCTAGACATTCCAAAGTTCAAGATGTTAACATTACAACAACTTCTGCCTATGCTAGGCAAAGATCACTGGATGGTAACCCTGGATCTCAGAGGCCTATCTTCACATCCCTATCAGGCCCAGCTGCAGGAGATTCCTGAGGTTTCGGCTGGTACTTCTCATTATCAGTTCTCTGCATTGCCCTTTGGTTTATCTACTGCCCAGAGTATTCACAAAAGTTCTGGCTCCTGTAATTGCTTTCTTCAGACAGAGAGGAATACAAATTTATCCTTATCTGGACGATTGCCTGATTCTTGCTCAAAACAAAGACAAGTTACTACAACATCTCCAGTATGTAATGGCAGTTTTAAGGTGCCTAGGGTATTCTGTGAACTAAATAAAGTCCAGTCTAGTGCCCTCTCAGGACATGTGCTTTCTGGGTGTCAGACTGAATACAGCTTCTCAGATGGCATTTCTGACCCCGGACAAACAAAGAACTCTTCATCTATACTTCCAGCAGTTATCAGTAATGTCCAGGCTGACTGCAAGGACAGTCCTTCAAGCCTTGGGGTTCATGGCATCTTGCATTCTAGTACTTCCCAATGCCAAACTGCATATGAGGAAGCTACAATGGTATCTCAAAAGTGTGTGGACTCAACACTGCCATGGTTTGGACACTGTCATTCGGATTATACCTTGCATCCAGAAGGAATTCTTGTGGTGGGCACAGGAATGTCACCTAAACAAGGGACTCTCTGTGATCCGACCAGAGGCTAGTCAGATCCTAACGACAGATGCCTCGGACTTGGCTTGGGGAGCACACTTCAATGGGAAATGGATTCAGGACATATGGCCTCCCAAACTACAACATTTGCATATCAATATGAAGGAGATGTTAGCAGTCCAATTTGCCTTGATGGCCTTCAAGGACCTACTTCAGCCGGGACAGGTGTTGATTCAAACAGACAACACAACAGTCATGTGGTACATCAACAAGCAGGGGGGAACCCATTCCTACCCTCTTTGCAGACAAGCAATGATTTTATGGGAGACTGCTCTGAGTTTGCATATCAATCTTCAAGCACGGTTTCTGCCAGGAGCACAGAACTCCCTAGCAGATGTATTGAGCAGACAAATTGTGGATCCCCACGAGTGGAGACTGGACCCTCAGGTATTCAAACAGTTAACCGTGGCTTGGGGAGCTCCAGACATAGATCTGTTCGCTTCTCCACTGAATTTCCAACTGCCAAAATTTTGCACAAATATGTTCCATCCAAATGCTTGGAAAGTGGATGCTCTATCTTCCAGTTGGAACAACCTTCATGTTTATGCTTTCCCCCCTCTGCCTCTTCTTCCCAAGGTACTCTTGAAAGTCAGGAGGGACAAGCCTTGCATGATTCTAATAGCACCAGATTGGCCACGTCAGCATTGGTATCCTCTGCTGAGGAGTTTAATTCAGGAGCCTCCTTGGCTTTTGCCACAAATTCCTCATTTGTTATCCCAGTCAAACAATCATTTTCTCAATGTTCGGGTGCAGTCCCTGCATCTAACAGCCTGGCGTATCCTGTAATGGAGCCAGTGGGGTCTCAGCTTCCTCAACAGGTTTTAGATGTCATTTTGGAAGCCAGGCGGCCTAGTACTAGAAAAGTTTATGCTGATAAATGGAAGAGATTTTTTCTTTGGAGCACAGCAAAGGGCTTTGATGTTTCAGTACCTAATGTGAGTTTTGCACTACAGTATCTTACTGAATTACTGGACAAGGGTTTGTCATTCTCTTCTGTGAAGGTTCATGCTGCAGCCATTTCTGCTCACTATGATTGTGACCCTCCTTTATTTTCTCACCCTTTGTTCAAACAGTTTCTTAGAGGGGCAAAGAATATAAGACCCCCACGTAGAGCTCCTACTCCTTCCTGGGATCTCAATTTTGTGTTAGAGAAGCTTACTTTACCTCCTTTTGAACCTGCAGCTATGTCTGAATTGAAGTTTTTGTCTTTGAAGACTGCTTTTTTGTTGGCCATTACTTCTGCTAGGAGGGTATCTGAATTGCAGGCACTCATGGCAGTTGAACCCTTTCTGATTTTCCATAAAGATAGAGTTTCTTTGCGAACTAACCCTACTTTTATGCCTAAAGTGATTTCTAATGTGGCCTTGAACCAGTCTATTCATTTGCCTACTTTTTATGCTGATCCCCAAAATAAAGGGGAAAAAGTCTTGCATTCTTTGGATATCCACAGGCAGCTACATTATTATTTGAGCAGGACTAAAGAGTTCAGACAGACTCAACAGTTGTTTCCTTTGCTTTGGGTTCACAAGGGAAAGCTGTTTCAAAGCAAACTATTTCTAAGTGGATTGGTCAATGTATTGCTTTTTGTTATTCTCATCATGGGAAGGAGGTTCCTGCTGGGATCAGACCTCATTCTACCAGGGCTACTGCCACATCTACTGCTTTTTTGAGGGGGGTAGCTACTAAGGATATTTTGGAGGCAGCTACTTGGAGTTCAGTTCACACTTTTACTAAGCATTACCATCTCCCTCTTTATTCCAAGTCCAGGGCTGGGTTTGCCACTGCAGTTTTACAGGGCATGTTAGCAGCTCCTAATGCTATTTAGTTTGTCAGCCTCCCTTTTCCTTTGCTTTGGGATTCTACCCACAGGTTATGACTGCAGCAATGTGAGACGAAGAACATAGTACAGTTTTGTACCTACCATAAATGTAGATGTTCGAGGATCTACATTGCTGCAGTCCAATTATCCCTCCCTCCTTCCCCTCTCTAGTTTGTGGTTGCTGTGTTTTTTGGGATAATCTTTATTTCCACACTGGTAGTTGTTAGGCTTTTACTATTTTAGCTCTGGCCTTCTTTCCTTCTTAGGCCTTCTGACATCTGGGGCAAGAAAGACTGAGGATATGGCGTCGATCATGCACTTAAGTACTACTACGTACTGACGTCAGCCCTAGGCGACAATGACCGACACCAGCCCAGCTCTTTGGTATTTGGGCTGACCGAGGACAGCGGACTACCCACAGGTTATGACTGCAGCAATGTAGATCCTCGAACATCTACATTTATGGTAGGTACAAAACTGTACTTTATCTTCCTTGTAATAGGCTCCGTAAGCTTGAGGTGATGGCCCTTTCTACTTTCCTTTGTCTCAGTCGTTATACTAAAACATTTTGCGCTCTAGAGTTATCAATAAACAGTTGCTTTACAGCAATCTTTCTAAACTCATGCATATTATCAAGGTAGTCCCTTATTTTCTGTTTAGTATTCTCCTCCTCTTGTTCTGTGAGATTCCCCCTATTTTGCAATACTTAAATATTTGTCAGTCCCTCTAAATAACTCTCATTACTTCTTAGCCATATCTCACTTTATTTCCACCCTATTTTTAAACTCCATTTTAGTTTTATCCTACTCCCTAGCTACATTCAGAAGTTTTTATCTTCTCTAATAGTGCCTGAATACTTTTCATTCCCATTCCTTCAATTTGTCTCTCTTCAAAAGATAGGTGGGAAATCACAAATGTCTCATTTTTTCATTATCCTATGTTTTTATTTTAGTTGTTATTGGCGCAGGATCTGAAGTAGTTTGTGCATATCAAGACCTTCAATTTAATGCACATGTTCCTGTGAAATGTAAATTCTGACTAGCCTAGCCCAGTTTTTGTATCTTTGGGAATAATATGTAAATGCACTCCAGATTCCTAGTGCTGAATTCACATCTTTCATGCCAAATATTTGTATAAATGTCTTTAAAAATATATCCTCCTTTGTTATATTTCTCTGCCCCCCCCCCAACATATCCTCACTGTTGCAAATCAAATTCCAGTCCCCACCTGTAAGTAATATTCCTTGGTGAAAGCTGATAATTTTTCCCACTATTTTCTTTAGCTCTATTTTAGCAGTTTTTGGTGGAATATAAATACATGCCAATGTAATCCTCCTACCTTGCCAGTAGCCCCTTAGTACTACAAAACTACAATTCTTATATTTTTTTTCTTCTGTTACTATTGGAGCTCCTCTTGTAATCAATGTAAGTACTTCTGTCTTCCTTTGCCACAGGTATTCTGCTGAATAACCATCCTAAAAAAATCTTTCTTTATCAAATTCACATGTTCAGTTCTTTCCAAGTATGCCTCCTGTGTAGCATGGCTATTTGCACTCTACATTGTTGAATATAGTTCACTACTTTTTTTGGGTTTTATCTGTGAGACCATTAACATTTAAAGACCATCATATTTTTAAGGGATTATTTTTCCCATCTTTTATGTGTAGCAGCTTTTTAAAGTGTCTAGTTCCAGCTTTTGTGTTGCATGGATCCAGTGTTTGGCAGTTTATCTTGTATACAACTGTTTCTTATCTTCATTTGAGCCTATATGTCAGTCTTGCAGAACTTTTTGTTTTATTGAAGACCTTCAAATAAAAATATACACACACACACACCCAATGTCCCACTAAAACCTACTAACTTAACGCACAAAGCTATGTACATCTTCAAATATTGAAGTTTTGCCCCCTTAATAGGAACATAAGTTCCAAACTGACAGCCACACACACAGACTCAAGCTAAACAGAAAATGTATAACTCTCTGATGCTGATGTACTAATCATTGTGGAAATGCAGAAATGTATTTAATCCTTTTTCAAGTTAGTTGCAAAGTTAAAATTAGCAGATTTTAAGCATAATAATTGTGCATTCAAAGCTGTTTATAGGTAATTCCTGTTACCAAGATGACTCTTGTTAATTTCCTAGGGTAGACTTTAAAGATTTTTTAAACTATTGAATTTCAAGTTGCTTAAACTTATGAGAAATTATAGATATTTGTCTCCTTTTACTGCTGATGCTGTCTGTCAGGTCACATAAATCTATTTAAGTTGTCCACAGAGTGGATTTTTTTAATTATAAATAAACTAATGAACTTTGTTATATATGGTAAAATAAATTTCAAAATGTTTGGGGTAAAAATGAAGTGGGATTCTCCACAGATTCAATGGGAAGTAAATAAAGAAATGCCTGTAAGTACCACATCCAGATAACTTTGTTTAATGTCAAATCAACATTTATAAATGGACTGGAGCATTCCCCTTTATTTTCTCAAGTATTTTGAACTAATAAATATGCTAAGACCATAGGAAGTTTTGAGTTTCTTACCAATACCTCAACCACAGGGAATATGTTGCAACCATTATATAAACTAATGACAAATGTAAAATTGTATGTATACCTTTTGACTGGATACAGATGCATAATCATTATTGGAATGCAGTATCTTTAGCAAGTATAGCTTATAATCCTAGGACCAAGGAATGTTTACTTTTCAATTATCTGCAGTTAAATTTGGCTAATTTAAAATGAGTTCTTACCAAGGTATCCTTCATTCAGGTTCAAGAGGTTTAACTTTAGTCTGTTAACGTAAAGCACTAATTTATTGTTGTGGTACCTACAACAGACATTGCATTTGATAAAGTGCTTGTTTGGTCTCCCCACCATAAAAGGGGCAAAGCACAGAAATTTGTAATTTGTTTCCATGTTTGCAAATATATATGAAATGTATTGAATTTTAATGCTCCTGTTCAAATCATCTAAGCTTTGGAGATCACGATATTATACTAGCCCTCGGTGACATTATTCAGTATAAATTATTTTGTGAAGTTAGGATGGGAAATCGCATCTAAATGTTGGCATGACTGTATATCTTTTGACTGGAAACAGATGCATTACAGGTCTAGTTAAGGTCTCTCTACTTGAGCCTTTCTGGTATAAAACATATGTTTTTACTGATCAAAAATATACTCCCTTAAAAATAAGATAATCTTATTTTTGGTCTGTCTACCTACCATGAGTCTAGTTTTCACTATATGGCAACCATGGTAGTTATGTTAGCAAAGCTGTGGTGATTTCAGAATCTCTGTATTTTGAAAATCTTAGTATTTGAAGCTGCAACAAGTGGGAGAGGTAAAAAAACTGGTTTTGTATTTAATATATATCCAGAAATATTTGAAATGTTATAATTTATTAACATTTCTTTAGTTTTTTCTGTATTTTTATTTTATATGTGCAAAAATAAAAGTTTTTGCAGAAAAAAATAGACTTGAGCTTCACACCAAGTTTCTTTCAAAAGTTAGGCCCCTCTCTTTAATTCCCCAAGTCAAGTTTCGGCCTCTCCAACACTGTAGTCTTCTTGGGGATAATGACGGACTATACCCTGCAGAAGGCATTCCTGCCCAATGGCACAGTGGACTTCCATGGAGCATATTGGAGATGGCCCATAACTCTGTGGCATCCAGTCAGTACTAAGAGATCCTTTTGTGCATGTCCTCCACCATTCTAATGGTTCCTTTATCAAGGCTGCACATGAGGAAGCAACAGTGCAACTCTGGAAGGGGATTTAGTATTAGCACACTCAACCACTGGATCATATTGATTCTATTCTGCCATGTGTTAAGCATGAGCTACAGTGGTTAGTCATTCATTCTGACTGAGTCCTGTGAGTCCTGTTCAAGCAACAATTGCACTATCAGACCCTGACTATGGATGCCTCAGACCTGGCTTGGAAAGCTGACTCGGGAGATTTAAAAGTACAGAGTATGTGGGGTTCTATGATAAGAACAAGACCTGTCAATATCAAGGAGATGATGGAACTGATCCAGTCTACAACTGCTTTGAAATCATAGTATCGTAGAGGGGTACTAGGCTATTGGCCTTGGCCGTAAAGCCTCTGCAAGCCTAGCCATGTTATAGCCTTGTTCCCTTATGAACCAAGATATACAGTCTGTTTGCACGCAACTCTAACATCAGCACTGGCTGACCCTGTTTAAAGGGGACATGGGTGAAACCCCAGGTGTAAATTTATGGTTTCCTATCCAGTTGTTCAGGTTATGCTTCGTCATTGAGGTGTTTTATTTTAGATTCATTGGGAATTTGTTCCAGAGGAGTGGCAACCTCTGGTAGACATATCTGTCTGGACCAGCATGTCCTGTTAATATTTGAATCTTGTCCCCTTGGATTTGCAGATGTGCAGCAGTGTCATCAAGGCAGGGTTTGATACTGCTCTGTAAGCCAGGCAAAAGTTGCCTCTAACACGTCTATATGATACTGAGTAAAGTGATGGGGCCTTCAGTCTGTCCATGTAGGACATGTGTTGTAGGCCCTGAATTTCCTTGGTGAGGAACCTCTGAGATCTCTCCAGTTGCTGCAGATGTCTGGTGAGTTGCATACAAAAGGCAGCATTGTAGTCTATTATTGGTCTAATGAGAGCAGCGTACAGGGGAATTATAACCTCCTTAGCTTTGGATGTTATACACTTGCTTATGAGGTGTGCAACATAGAAGGCCTTCCTCACTACTGTGGACACCTGATCAAAAGTAAGGCTGCTATCAACTTGCCTTCCTAAATCTCTCACCACTGGGTTTGAACTTGGGGGATATTATTAATGTTGTAATTAGCAGGGGTTTCTCCTTTGCTGAAGGGGATAATGCATTTTTTGCATTTAGTTTAAGCTGTAGCTTTGATGCCAATCATTTGTATGTGTAAACCCATATTTTAGTATGTTGACGTCTTTGGCGGATTAGATGATTGCACCCAGTTTGCAGTCATCAGCAACCTTGGTGATCCAGTAGGATATCCACGTGGAAACCAAAGGGTGCTGTATCTGATCACACAATCATCACTTTTATGTGCTAAATAAGCAGCCAGAGACACATTATTGTACATTGTGCAGGCTGATGGTGATGGCATAAGAAACAGCCCTATGGTCAAGAATGCTCTTCAGGTCCTCCTACACTGTATGTCAGCAGAACATTCTGGTGACTCATTTGAGAGATTCACAGGCTGATCCTCATGAATGAATGCTATTCAGTAGGCATTTTTCTCTGTTACATCACAAACTAGGTGTTCAACAAATGGACCTTTTGCTTCCCCAGATGACTGCTTTGGAAATTCTATTCCAGGGGGGTACTGTGGGAGTAGATGCCTTCTCTCTGAACTGGTCTGCTTTCCATCTAATCACTTTGATTCACATCCTCAGATGGTGTAAGGAGTAGGGGCCCAAAAAAAAAAACTAATAGTTCCATTTTGGCCCAGTGAGCATTGTTTCTCCCTATTAATGGAATTAGTAAGGGGCAAACTACTGTGGATATCTTTGGAGAAAGAACTTGCTTAATATCATGAGGGGAAACAAGGATACCTGCTACAAGGTAGTCATGCCTAGCTAAATGGAAGAGATTTTCCTTGTGATGCCAATGCAGGAATCCAGCCCCACTTCACCATCAGTGTCTCCGGACTTAACCTAATGGAGCTATTTAGTTCTGGGCTGGCATATCCCTCCTTGAAGGTACATATTTCAGCTGTCTCTGCCTGCATTCTTTTACCCCCCGACTTCTAGGATACTGGTTAGTCATTTTTTGAAAAAGGTGTGTTGCACCTTAGGCCTCCAAAGAAAACATTGTTCCACCATGAAACCTCAATTTTGTCCTAAAGAAACTGATCCAAGACCCCTTTTAAGACAAGTGGCTACAGCCTCTCCCAAATTCTTAACCTGGAAGACTTTTTTGCTTGCCATGGTATCATCCCGGAAAGATTTCAGAGATCCAGGCACTGATGTACAAACAGTTTTTCCTAGTCTTTCATAAAGACAAGGTAAATTTCCATACACATCTCACTTTCATACCAAGTGTGGTGAAAAAGCATTCTTCTAAGTTAGTCTATTCAGTTACTGTTTTTTTTTTTTTCCCCAATCACAAAACGAAGGGTCAAGCCTCCATGTTTTAGATATTCATAGCTGACTTGTATACTACTTGGACAGGTCTATGACCTTAAGATCTATGGGCTAGATGTTATATAGGGGAAAAAAAGGAACCCAGTGTCAAAATAGACTGCGTCCAAATGCCTGACAAACCATGCATTACATTCTGCTATTACTTTCATGTTAAGTGTTTCAGAGGTAGGCAAGATCCCATTTAACCACGGGATTATGTTGACAACATAGCTATCCCTCGGGGAGTACGCTCTCAAGCTATCCTAGTGTTCGCTACATGGTTCTCCATTACTTGCTTTTACACAACACTATCCATTGGACATCATCTCCAGGAACAGAGCAAGGTTTGACAATCCATTCTTAGGGGTATCCAGGAACAGTGCAGGATTTGACACATCCATTCTTAGGGTGTATCTTGCAGCCTGTTAGTGGGCAATAATTCTTTATCCCTCTGAAATCACAGGCTTTGGAAATCCTCCCTGGTATAAAAGAGACTGTAGTATTGATTTAAATGATAAATATAATGCATTTGTGGTAGGAACTTGCCATAGTGGTTTATCTTTGACTACGACCTGTGTAGCAGTCAGCATCCCCTCCCTCCTTGGCCTTTCCTTTTCTGTTGGTCATTGAAGTGCTGGAGTGTTTCTTCATGTCGTCTTCCCCTTCTAAACACTGCCCCAGTAGCCTAATGGATAAGGCACTGGCCTCCTAAGCCAGGGGATATGGGTTTGAGACCCATCTGGGGTAATATAATCTTTGGGGTTGGTTTGATGTAATGGTTAGTGTTTTACTTCACAGACACAAGGTGCAGGGTTTGATTCTCACCTTTAGAGAAAAAATGGCTAGGCTTAAAATGGCTCACAAAGGCAGTTAGGTTCAAAGGCAAGTACTGGGCTATCTGAAAAGCAGTTTATTTCCTCATGATGTTGTACTCTTGGCAGGACTCTATTCACATTGTCTTAAGACTGCACATCCCCACACCTTCTGAGGCAAGTCATAATTTAATTTCCTGTGACCATGGGTTCCTAAAGATCTGGGCCTGTTTTGGGTACTTGCAAATATCCTACAGATAACAATAAAAAAGACATGGATAGATGTTTGCTTTATAAGGGGAGTGTTGTGACATTCCAGGAGGGCCAACATATGCTCATCTGAGAGGGGGAAGAGTGCACAGCTCTGATAGCCAGACCAGACACTGAGCTTTCTGTGGAGAAATCTCCACGGAGTAAGGAAGACTGCAACAGTGATCATAGGAACTTGCCACAATAAGTATATGTTTGATGCAATTATACTTTCTCATTCATCAAATTTGATTCATGGTGGCATCTTCCAGATCTTTGCTTCATATTTTTGGTCAGTTCCTTATAAAATCTGGGTTTTTCTAGCAAGTCTGTGAGGATTGACTTCATTAAATGGCAGACATTTGAGTTTCAGACTTCATATCCTTCAGAAAATGGATAGTGATGCAAAACCATTTATTCTAGCAAATCTCTGTTTTGTAAGAGTAATATTTAAAATTTGTCCCTATTTTGGGGCCTTTGTCCCCCCCACTATTTTTGGCTTTTTTTCTTGCGCTAAGAGGTTGACAGAGATGTTATCTACATCAAAAAAAAAAACCTAGATGCATCTTCAAATGTGTTCTATACTGCATATATAGTACTCTAAAGGTTTACAGCTGTGAGGCTGTCATCTAATGCTGTCATGAGACAGATATAATGATAACCTAAACCCATTCTCTCTCATCAGGATGGTATTAATTTTCTTCAGCTGTTACACTAACACATTTTAAATTCTGAGCAGCTCGCACTTTTGTGCTGCTTAGACTGTTCTGCCATAACTACTTTTTAGTGTTTGCGTACATGTTTTAATGCTGTTACAAACCTTGAGCTGAAGTTTAAACTAAGATTTTGAAAGTTCACTGTTTTTACTAGTAGGTCCTAATACTAAGACGTGGCTACATATTTAGTTTTATTGGGGTTTTTTAACAAGACATAAGGATTTAGTTAGGTTTTTACCTAATAAGCCATGTTTTTCCTTTGAGAGGTAGTAGCATAAAGGACATAATTGCGCATAGCTGCTATTCCACACCTGATGTAAAGGTAGGACCTGAGAACAAGAATGATGGTACTTTTCCATGTGGAACTTGTTCAATTTGTAAACATATTGTCAGATTTTTTTTTATAAAATTAATATGTATACAAGTAGGGGTGTTTTCATTTACAACACTGAGGGCATTATTTATGCTTTGAGATGCTCTTGTCTCTCTTATGTAGGAGAAAGTAAGAGACCTATCAAAATTAGACTACAGGAGCATCTGAGGAACATTAAAAATAAAAAATAAAAAAAATAAAAAACTGAGAGCCCTTTGGCAATGCATTTTATTGTTCATCATGGGGAAAAAGTTAGCTAATAGTGCTACTGACCTTAAGAATAGATTGCCTTTTAAATATTTTTTTTTTTTTTTTGTTTAAGTATGGAACGCTGACGCTTGCTGGGTTAAATGTAGAATGTAACTGGAACAATGTTAATTTAATTTTTAAAGCACTGATTGGATAATGTTTTAATTGTTTAATTGGTTTGATTAAGTATGAGGTTGGTTGTGTTTCGGAACTCTTGAAAGACTGTTGGCCGAGGCACTAGAGACTCTTACGTGTTTACAATGAAGTGTATATTTTTCTGGCTTTTGTTGTTTATAATCGTTATAGTCTCTGGTGTTTTTTTTATTATGGGCCCTTGTAGTTCTACCTGCACTACAGTTATTTAGCTATATCCTCCTCTTTGCATGTTTTTCTCCTTTGGTAAAAACAAGCCTATTCGGTGGCTTCATTCTGAATTTTACAGCTATATAAGTGAGTAATACAGAGAGAAAAAATACAGCTAATTTTAGTGTAGCCTATTTTTTTTTTATTTAATATGCAAGCTCCTACAGTATAATTGCCTTATGTCCTCAAATGAATTTTATTTTTAAGCTTCTTGGAGCAACAGCAATAGAAGACAAACTGCAAGATGGTGTTCCAGAAACAATTTCTAAACTTGCTGAAGCCAACATCAAAATCTGGGTCCTTACAGGAGACAAGAAAGGTATTCTGTAGAAATATAATTAATTTTTTAAAGCAGCTTGCATCATAATTCATTAAATATACTTTTGGATGAGAATGCTTGGAGGTTTTGCAGTTTATTCCAGTGTTTGGTATCTCTGGTTACTTTACAGTTATTTAAAAGAACACATGAACTGAACATTCTTCTGATCATGATATATAGAACCTACATGTATTCGTTGATATTGATAGGTGCTGTGAGCTGATTAAATTCATAATTTATGCACACCAGACTTTTTCATTATATGATAAAAAGGTAATTTAACCATTTTGTGCAGCCTCTCTCATCTATGCCAGATATGCATTACTGTGACTCAGTAAAGAAACCACTAACAGCTTCAGTGTCCGTGGTTCACACCTGATCTCTGGCCACTGTCTGTGTGGAGTTTGCATGTTCTGTCCATGTCTACATGGATTTTCTCCCAGAAACTTGCTGCCTGAATAGCTATTCAAAAGTGTCTTGTGTATGTGCATATATTGCATTTACTGTTGCTGTTGTGGTGTGGGTCACAACTAAAAAGCATCCCTGATGGCCAGTTCACTTGATTAACAAGTGAATGAATTCAGTTTAGATCTGCATTGTGGGTAATGAAATGTACAGCTAAACCTACATCTTGTCAGTAATGCCAGTAAGCATCATACACCTTAATTCCAGGAAAAGCCTTTGTATAAACTTGCACCTACTTTATGGGATACACTACCTGTGGAAATTCAATCCATCACTGAGCTCCTACGTTCTGAAGCCAGCTAAAATCACATCTCATGCAGCAGTAGAAATACAAATGTTTTGCTGACGCAGAGTAATCCTACAGCTGCATGCATATGTGAACATTCCAAGCAGTTTTAGCAGAATTTCATAATACTTTGATATTTGTGTTTTTGCTGTTTTTTTGTTACTTGACTACAATAATATTCTTAAAGACAACTTTGATATAATTCTGTACATTTGTATAAATTTGTAGCATGCAACATCTCTATACTGTTGCCAATCAGCCTGGGGTACTGACTGAAAAGGTCTTTAGACCATTCCACCAACCTGATAACAAAGCTTAGAACCTGAACATATGCAGAACTGTTCTGATGTGGCTGTGCTTCACATTGTAAGCCACTAGTCTAGAATTCTTTTGAGTTACTCAACACTTTCCTTTGTAGTCTACATATTTTTTCATAAACTTAAGTCACTGTATTCTGTTAGGAGCTAAGCTATTTGTCCATTATTGCTAACTGTTCCCTGTACTGAGTGTCACTACCCTTGCTCCCCTCCCCAGTGATATTCCATTATACTTGCATGAATAATGCCCAAGCTAGGAAAGAGTAGCAAGGTTTTAAACCCTCTCTCAGCCCTTTTACGCATGCTGATATAATAACTAGTAGTTTAGTGCAGGGGAGGGACCACCCTTCACTGGGCTGCCATGTCGGAATTTGTCAAACAGCACTACTCCGGTCCTCTGTGCACTGACCTACAGTCGTGGCTTAAGCATTGTCTTCAGTTACCCAGCCTGTTCAGGTACATATCAGCACAAGTCCTTGTGAGGTACTGTGTGCTTTGATTCATCTTCACCCTAGGGATGGAAAGTAGTCCAAAGTATACTTTTCCTTTATAGTAGTTGCCAGTCTGCATTACTGCTTAACGCAGGATGCCATTAGCTCATGGAGGCACTACTTTGCACTGGATCGTACACTCTCTTCATAGTCGCTTTGCTGTACTATTATTTTTCAGTGCCTTTGTTAACATGTTTATGATTAAAAATACATGCGTTCAGTCACAAATGACTAATGGCAGTAAATGAACTATTTCTTTCATCTGTTGTATTTAGGTTTGCATTCAACTAACTTACAAAATGGTACAGCAATAGTCAGAAGAAAACATAGCAGCAGAAAAAAAGGGACCATGAACATGAAAAATACTAGATAAGTCTTTAAAGGAGAAATTTGTCTGAATTGTGAAACACAAGAGTTCTTTGTATTGTCAAATATGATGTAACTTTAGCTTTCATTCATCTGTTAACTGGGCATGCCAAATGCCTTGTACTCTGGACAGTGGGGTGAGTACTGCAAAACCAGGATAAGCTCCAGTCGTTCTGCAGTTAGCAGCCAAAGTGCTTAAGAGGTGAATCTATTCATTCTTAGCACTAGCTGAAAACTTACTGTATACTCCCCATTGACCTGCTTACAGCTTAATTAAGGAATCTTGCAGTAAAAACATTTACCTCTGAACATTTGAAAAACAAAAAACAATCTGTTTTATGCTATAAAATAAATGCCTGCTTTCAGGTGCACTTTGCACTGGGTTTGTACAGTGGTGCAGCACAGCAAATTACAAGTATATTAGTGTGAGAAAAAGCTACAATGTTTGCAAAAGCCCTGTATGTTACAGCACAGACTATTAAAGTGAGTTAATTACTGTAATAAATACATTTTGCATCATATACTACGACTTTTAAGGTGTCAAAGCAGACAAGACTTTCAGGAAGGAGGTCAGATAAGCTGGAGTCTCCATAAAACACATGGCAGTTTCCAAACTAAACTTGGTGCTCTTTCATTATAGGCATAATTCCACTATACAAATGCTGATCCATTGTTTTGTATATACATTTTTATCCTAGCCAAACACGTGTTGATGTCAGATGAGTGTATCACAACTTCTCCATTTTCTTCTCTCAATTACTCCCATTGTGGGGCAAATAGTGGAATTCATGGTGTAGTAGTTTGCAGGTAAGAGTTTTGTGTTAAAAACGCTCCTTCCCAGTCCCTGGAGAAGGGTGCATTGAGAGGTTCTGCCACTCCTCCTCCTCCTCCTTAGCAGTTTCATACTAATAATAGCTGATGGGCCAACAGACTAATACATGTTTATTAACCTGTGGTTGGTCCTTTTTTCTGGATTGACTGCAGTTTGCATGGCTAAGCCTCAAACATCATTTTCTGGATGGGATATACAAACTTGTATCCCATCCCCTCATCTGTAAATGCATTTTCTCATACCTGTGCTTCTTGTTGAAGTATCTACCTAAGGACAAGCATCTCTCCAAAATCTGAGGTTCAAGACTTTTCTGTTACACTGCCACATGTCTTTAGACTATACTCTCAGGTGTCAGCATTGACATTAACCTGTTTAATACTATTTTAAAGTCTAGACTCTTACATAAGCTTAAATGTAAATAGTTATTTTTTAATTAAAGTTGTACTTGACCCTTTTTTGCTTGCCACATATAATTTCAGACCTAACAATCTTGTTGCAGCCTAAGGATTCAAATCTGTATCTGTTACTTAGTATGTATTCACATCCTATTATATTCCTACTTCATAATCTGTTTGTTTGATTCTTATGGTGAAATTTGCTGTCATTTTCTCACGTTACCTGACACTTTTTCTGATGTTTTTTTTTTCTTACAACTACAATGGGGTAATATAAAAGATGAGTGGACACACTATGTAAACACACAGAAATTTCCATTGATGAAGCAACAACCCTTTGTGATTAAATAGTTATATTTTCTTTCATTTAAACTTAATTAATGATCCATGACTGAGATGGCATCAATGCTTAAGGGAGAGCACACTAGCTGAGTGATTAAGATCTCTGCCTTATACCAGCATGGTTCAAGTCCTGACCACTGTCCACTCTGCATGGAGATCACGTGTTCTCCTTGTATCTGCATGTGTTTTCTCTAGGTTCCCTGGATTCCTCCAACCTTCCAAAAACATGCATGTTGATTACACTAGCTAATTTGAACCTGTAATATGTATTTATGCATGTATGTGTGTCTGTCATAAATCATTTTTTGTCATTGTGGCATGGATCATGACTTAAAGGACAGTTCATTTTCAGTTTACAGTTAAAAGCTCATTTTTAAAAAAATAAAAAATATGCTGTGTTTAGTAATATAAGGAAGCACATAAGGACAAAGTTGAGTCATTACCTGTTAAGGTAAAAGGAAGCAGGAGAAACATTCTTCAAAGTTAAAGGCAAGAATGAGGAAAAGATAATTCAGTCACAAAAGGAGACTAAAATTTATAAATTTAAGAAACCATGGAATTCCAATGCAATGCTCACATTGGAAGTGCTTGCTTGTACAACCTCAAAAGCTTCCCTATTATATCAATGAAAGTTTAGCTTTTCGAAATGCCAAACATAGCTAAACTCCGAAATGACAAAACCGTGAACGGCCACTTAAGTGAAATTTTTCCCCATGGAAAAAATTTGCTTGGCTGACACACCACAAAAACTTTAAAACCCTAATTAAGTGGGGGGCTTTGCCCCCACCCCCATGTGGGGAGCTGTGCCCTCCACACCCTCCTAACTAGATATACTAACTCTGAGATCGCTCTACATCAGGGAAAAGGGCAAATTCTTGGTAATGGCCAAGCAAATTTTTTACACTGAGAAAAAATTAGCTTAAGTGGCCATTCGCGGTTTTGCTGTTTTGGAGTTTAGCTGTCGATGTTTGGCATTTCGTCAAGTTAAACTTTCATCAATTTAATAGGGAACCCCTCAAAACCTGTCATTACCATACAAGGGAATGAAAGACCTTAAAACTGTTTTTGTTGCAGAGGAGGGAAAAGCGTCACTGCATTCCACGCCCCACACCACCTGATTGCATATAGATCCACTTTATTGTAACACGACATTGAAGAATGGTGAAAGTCCTGACCACAGAGATCAGATGTTTCAAGCAATCCCTTTTTCACTCTTTCACTATTAAGGCAAATAACTTTAGAGCTCTAGCTCTCCAAGCAGATAAATGAAGGTCTTTATAAATGCATAAGAGTGCAAAGAAATGTAACAGATGGCATATGGGCAAAATATAAACTTAATGAATGCTTCTCAATATTTATAGAGGAAGAGAAGGACATGTATCTAGTTTACATAATCAAGAAAATGGGCTGATCATAGTCCTTTCACAGAAAAATAGTCATTAAGGGACTAAAGAATCTAAAAGAGAGATGAGGGATACAGTTTAGCAACCAACATGGCAAGCAAAGTTTGCATTCTGCTATGTGGAAGGCTTTTATGGTGTGCAGAGACCGTAGCTTAAATAGTGTAGACTTCAGCAGAAATGCAGACTGGTGGATAAGAGTAACTTGGAGTAAGGACAATCTCCAGGAAGATGCAGTCTGAAAACTATGAAAAGGGAGATGTACAGGAAGAAAGGGCAGGTATTGTAAGAACAGGAGCAAGAAATTAAAGAAATTTAGAGTAGTCATTCTTTTTATGCTGACAGTCAGAATAAGACTGTTCTTGGCAGAAAAGCCCAAGAAATAGATTATAGTGGAAATTGCAGAGAAAATCTGGAAAAAAGGAATACAAGTTATTTTGGGATTGCTGGCATACATTAATAAAGCATCACTTAATCTATCCTGTCATTGTCAAACATTACATAGCTCATTCATATCCTGCCTTCTTTTAAACCTCATTCCTCCTCTGCATCTATTGTTTCCACAGTTTCTATTTTTTTCCTATGTAATTTGCTCCTACCCTTTTCTAAAGATCCCAATTTCAGCTATTTTATCTCCGTTACTATATTTGCTACTTCTAGTTAAGTTGGTTTAGACTTTTATTTCCTTTTTCTAGTAATTGCTTTTTGGCAGCCACCAAAATTAGACTCAGAAAGCCCTTACTTATGTCTAGGCAATTCTGAGTCTGTAGCATAGCTCAAAAATAATTTCCTTGGTTACACCAGTTTGCTCAACCAATATCTCAGACAGGGCAGTCTGCAGGAAGTCTGCCAGCTCATTGCACTCCAAGAAAATGTTCCCAGTTACCTCTTTCTTCCCCATCACACTCCAACATTTGCTGTCTACCTGTGGAAAATTCTTTGGAGTCTGCTTGGGGTATAAAAATGCCTAAACACTTCCAAGCAAAGATCCTAAATCTTATAGACTTTGTTGCATATTTAGTAGATGTACATATACCCCCATTGTTTCTTTGTAAATTGCTTATCCAGTCTCTTCCCAATCCTTTCCAACCTCCTCTGACTGATTCTTATAGTTGTCATGTAATATTTTATATGCTTTACTAATTATTCCTGTTTTAATGGCAGCTACTGTTCTAGAATCTACTAAAAAGTTTACCAGTGCCGGTGTTTCATTTAGGACCCCTCCGTTTCTTTCTCTTTTGCTTATACTCTATCAGTCCTTGATAGGGAAGGCAGTCTCTAACCTGCAGTCCAAATAAATCCTGGGCATCTTTCCATTCTATTACCTTCCCCCTCTAGTTATTTGATCCCCAAACCTTGGTTCCTTTGCCAGTTTTCTCCAATAAATTCAAGTCCTCTCTTGCCTATTGTCCATGTCCCTAATTGCAGTCATCCCTATTAGCATATTTCTTATTTCCCTTAAGCATGAAGCAGCTAAAGCACTTGGAAGGAGTCCTAAAGCTTTGTAGGTGGGCTGATCCTTGGCAAGAATGTCACATATATGTTAGGATACTGCAGTAGTGAACATCTACTTGCACAGTTCTATTGTCTGTCTGTCTGGGGACCATGCCATTATGTATTTCTAAATTCTGTTTAATAATATACCATTAAATGGTAAATTTGCTGAACTATAATTATCTGATGTGTATATAGCTTTTGCTGTGTTCATGCTAAATCGTTCAAGGTTGCGTCATCAAATGTGAAAAATGTTCAAAGAAATTCACCCAAGAAAAGTTTTTTTTTTTGCATGGGTAGGCAAGTTCCCCTCACATGGGGGGGGTGCAAGGGAACCACACCAACTTATACATACCAACTCTGAAGTTGCATAATGGTGTAGAAAGACAAACCACTGTTGAATGTAGTTTGTGAACTTATTCGATCATTTCATGTTTGCTGAAACTACCTTCGGTGACTTGAAACATTCCTGCTTTTTTGCTTTCCATATGAAGTAGAGTTGTCAGTCTAGTGCAGCATTTGCACCTGGTGATATAGTTGCATCTAAGCTATACTAGTGTTTTCCTTTGTCCAATTCATTATTTTCAGTGTTTCATAAATTTTTAGTTAAAATTGAGCCCATTCAGAAAATGCCATTCTATTGGCATCAGCTACCAATAATTTATCTGCAAAAATCTTTTTAAGAATCCTTTAACTTTTAAATGCATGGCTTTGCTATATTCTGCAAATATGAATTTTACAATGAATCATATCCTAATTGTGTACGTACTCTAGTTGTGGATCCTGTATTTGTTTCCTGACATTACTAAATTGACTGGAATATATTAAGCTGTTTGTGGAGGCAATGCCCAACTGTGACCCAGAAAGAAGCCTTGAGATGTACTCTGCAGGCCTTTTCTGTTGAGAATGATGCAGCAATTGACAGTATTACTGGATGTTATCTAGGTGTACTTCTGATCTCTGTAGACATGCATGTTGCTTTCTCATTTCACAGTAGAAGTCTATATGAAAACATTTTTCTGCTGTAAAATCTGTATTCCTATAATCATTTTCAGTACATTTTTTTCCTGAGCATCCACTAAAAATGCTCTGCCCTCATATGGGCAATCCTGATTGCAAAATGCAAACTGCAGTGATGGTTGATTTTATTTATGTTTATGATAGTGTATTGCTTTTGGAAAAAGTAAATGCTTACCAGAAATATGAGACAAATCAGTTTACAACTGTTGTTTCCTTTCAGGCATATGTATGCAGTATACTAAGTAAATTAAAATGTCTTTTTGTACAGAAACTGCTGAAAACATTGGGTTTAGCTGCCAACTTTTAACAGAAGACATGTCATTGTGTTATGGAGAGGACATTAAGTAAGTGCTAGAAGTTTTGTTTCAACTATTCTTCATGTTACTGTTCTAACAGTAGTACTTTGTCATGCACTGAAACAGAATATAAAAAAAGATAACCTGGTTGGAATATTAATACAACTGGAAATATGCCTACAGGAAGAAATCTGTAAACCTGCAAAATTGTATATTGCTTAACACAGAGTCAATGTAATAGGCGTTATGCGCACACACTGATGCAGTAAACATGAAAACATTACTGATATTACTCCTTTTGCAGTACCACATTATCTGATTTTTCTTTAAAGTTTTTACTTATTGTACAAATATGTGAACTGGATCAAAACGGCCGATTTTCAGTCACCGGTTCAATTATCAAGCCAATGAGGATAACCTACTGGCCTTGTGAATAGCTGGATTGCATCAACCCAGTGTTGAAATGCTTTACTTTGTGTGTATGTGTGTGTATATGTGTGTGTGTGTATATATATATATATATATATATATATATATATATATATATATATATATATATATATATATATATATATATATATAAACATGAGAGGTATGTGACGCCCTGCCTCTGGCCCAGTAATCAAGGAGCCTTAATCCTCACCACTAGCACCAGTGGGGGATGTACACTGGGAGGATGACTGGTACACAGACAGTATTTCCAGAAGCAGTTCACTGCATCAAGTGCAATTTCCCTTAGCACACAGAGACCACAGTCAGTCGGGGGCTGGTTTCACCCTCTTTCTCCAGATCCCCAATAAGGCTTCCCTACTGGCATAGCTTTAGAGTTGAGCTCTCAGCTGAGTGGACAAGCCAAGACCTTCAACACTTTGTCCAACCAGTGCTTCATGCCCCTGCCAACGTAGCTGACACACACTCCTGAAAAGTTTTTTTACACACACCCATACATGGGAAAGGCTGGCACAGATTTACTAGCTATGCCCCTTCTGCCCAGACTATAAGGTAGTTATTACTGCCACCAAACACGTCTTTATCAGCTACTTTAAGACCCTTACCAAAAGGTGTCCAATCTTACTGTGTAATGTTACTATCAATACAAATGGTAGTTGGACCAAGAGCAAGGCTATTAGGAATGGCCTACACAGTGTCACCAAATAAATATGCAAGTACTCTAAAACGTAAATGTTTCACAAATCTCAACCACAATGAAAGGTTTAAATACAATAATAAATACTAAAAGAATAAGAAAATACTCTTCATATATTTACAGTCTCATCAGAGTTCAAAATCACAGGCAATATTTAAAACAACATTGCAGAACAGTCTCAAAGAAAAACATCTAAGCTAAACTTTGCTATATTCCTGACTTGTATCTAAGCGAATGACCATACCCTAATAACTTACTTCAGAGAAAGCGAGGCAGATGTGGTGAGTGGTTCTTGATATTGTCAGGTCAAAGGCATACAGAATAATGTCTCTTACTCAGAGACTTCCCAAATTAATATCAAATATTACTGCTGGAATAGCTTGCAGAATGACATAATTGTCATCTGACTCTGTCCCAGGTAAACCCCCCACTTTTGAAAGCTAGCAGTATTTAGCATCCACCTGTGAAAATACATAGACCTCGGATCTTCTGGTAAATGGTGGAAGTAATAAAATTTACATTCCTCCACATGTAAAGACAATACAGAAAACCTCTCTAGTATAGATATTGTCTCCTGCTGCATTGAAACTGGAAGATAACATTTTATGGCCCAGCCATAAAGTAATTTAATTTCAACTATTCTTCTGAAGTTTTGCAAGTTAACCTCCTGTGTTCCAGTTTCCCCTGTTAAAATATATACATTTAAAGAGTTGCAATAGTGTACATACATTTGTTCTTTTCCAGTAAGGTGCACTGTGGATACCTCTTTAAGCTCAATACTTTACAAACCCTTTTCAACGCACATCTGTACAAACCTAGTTTGATATACACATAACATACCGTTCTAATACAGTTGTAACACATCCTGTATGAATAATGTTAATGTTCACAAATGACATGTAATTATTTACAAAATTCCAGATAGCTGGGCTGGCAGTATCTCGTGACATCCCCACCCCCCCCGAAGACTCAAGCTAGTTTTTCAAGTGACCCTTGAGAAATGTTACTTGAGAGGGATGACCCTATCTGGGAATACCTTACCTCATTCCCTGTCTTGAGATTCCAGCTGCCTTGGCATTGCTGACCCCAGTACAGTGTTGCACTGTCTTGTATTCCTGCAATCCTAGGCTCCACCATAGTAATTTGCAATTCTGCTGGCTTGCCTCCCTGTAGCCATAAGTTCTCCTCAAACGACTCCTGCCTTATACTGACAATACTTGGCACAAGGCCCTCCCTGTCATGGTAAGGTTTTGTCATGTTAACATGGTACAGTTTGTGCCCCTGCCACCTGCTTAGCAGTTCTACCAGACAGTTAACATCACTGACCTTCCTTATCATTTTAAAGGTTCCCTCCCAAGCTGCCTGCAGCTTATTGTGTCTGACATGAATGAGAACCATAACCTGCTGCCCCACAGCATACTCTCTAGCTCAAGCATTTCTGTCATACCAGACCTTTTTCCTGCTGTTGGGTTTCTGCCAGGTTCTCCTGGGCCAAGCCTATGAGTTTCCTGAGCCTTGTCCTGAGATTTAGGACACATGTCATAACAGACTCCTTGTCGGATTCACACTCACCCTCCCACTCTTCATGAATCAAATCTAGAGGTTCCCTCACCCAATGCCCATACAGCAACTCAAAGGGTGAAAAACCTGTGGATTCATGGGGCACCTCCCTGTAAGCAAACAACAGATGAGGCAAATGGTTGTCCTACTCCCTATTAAACTGGTCTGCAAATGCCTGTAGCATGGTCTTTAGTGTAAAGTTTAATCTCTCAACCAGACGATTAGTCTGGGGATGATCTTTAGGTGCTCCCCCCCCCTACAGTGCTTCCACAGACAAGCCAGCAGGTCTGACATGAAATTGCCACCTCTGTCAGTCAGTATTTCTTTTGGGAAACCTACCCTGCTGAAAATCTCTAACAAAGCATTTACCAGCTTTTCTGCCTCAATAGAGGACACAGCCACCACCTCAGAGTATCTGGTAGCATAATCTACTACCACTAGAATATACTTCTTCCCTGTAAAACCTTGGGTACTCAGAGGCCCCACAATATCCATAGCTAGCCATATCTACTCTCCAAACCTGCTCCACAATCACAGGAGCTTTCACCTTGTCTACCTTTTGGCACTGCTCACATGTCCTGCAGTACCCTGTTAAATCTCTGAAAATCCCAGGCCAATAAAAGTTCTGCGTAATATGTTTGTTCACTTTATGCCCATATGACCTGCAAAGGGGAATGTCATGGGCTGTGGCTAGAAGTGGTGCCAGATGGTCGGCTCTGGGCACTACCAACTCCTGTATTCTGTCACCCTCTAGACCTCCCTCAGGGGTCCACTCTCTATATAGCCCCAGTATACAGATTCCCCTCTTTCCTTGAGAATCAGCTGCCTCACTAGCTACCTCCCTCAGGCCTTGTAATGTAGGCTCTGAGAGCTGAGCCTGTCTCAACTCTCTTGGTAACCTTTACCAGCTCCCCTTCCACAGGAAGTCTGATATCCTCTGACACTGGTGCCTCACTGTCAGCCTGGTTACTACTACTCACCTCTGCCCTTGCAGTCACTCTGTCCAAGGGAGCATCAGTACCCACATGCAGCTGTGGCTCACCTTCAGTCTAACTGCTACAGGATAGCTCCCTCCCTGAAGTAATCACATTACCAGTCCTGGCTTCAAGTGTGCAGTCTGTCTGTGTCCTCCCAGTCTACCAGACTTGTGTGTTTGTCTCCATGCCTGGCTTTGTGTAACTGCATGCACACAAGGTACTGCATTATCAAAATCATTCCCTAGCAGGCCATCTGCAGGGGGTATCCTCAAACATACCTATTTGCTTGATTCCTTTTCCAGCCTTCCAGTCAAGGTGAACCCTAGCCAAAGGTATTTGGAATGGGGTTCCTCCTTAAGCTCTAACTAGAGTAGACTGGCCAAGCAAGTAGTGCTCCTCTTCAACCATTGCAGGCTTCACAATGGTTAGGTCAGAGTCTCTCTGTCTTAGCAATGGCCTGTTTTCCATCTACTAAGATAGGATATAACCTTTTGTGGTAGTTTGGTACCCTTGTTGTCTCCAGACAACTTACTGCTGGCATTATGTCATTCCCACTTACTGGCTCCTCCCACCTTTCATTCCCCACCTTGCCTCCATGGACATCTATATGCTACATGGCCCCACTGGTTACATTTAAAACATTCAACCCTTTGTCCTGGCCATGTACCTGAACTAGTGGCTTCCCCTGCTACTGGCTGGTTCTGTTGGGGCAGTTTAGGCTGTCCACCATGGGTTCCCTTAGGCCTATGAACAGCACTGGGTATCCCCTTCCTGTGCAGTGATGGCCTGCTTGCTAGGTATAGGTCTCCATTTTTCCCCAACTCATCTGTTGTGTTGCATTCTCTATCCACTAACCAGATTCTGATGTCCTCAGGCAAAGTGCTAAGGGCTTGTTCCCTCACAAAAAGGAGGTCTGCCAGCCCTTCAAACGTGGTGACCTGACCACCCATTCACTTATCAATGAAAATAAGTGCTTAACTCAGCACTATATTCGCACATACATTCATCTGCCTAGCGTCTGTGCTCATGGAACTTTTTCCTGTAAGCTTCAGGTGTTAACTTAAAAACTGTTACTGGTTGCTTAAATTATAATACTGTTAAAACACTATCAGACAATTTAGAAATAGCAGTTACAGCTTTACCATGGAGTAAGGGAGTTAGAAATTGTACTCAGAGCCCTTGGTCAGCATTATATTGTTTACACACCCTTTCAAACATATGAATAAAACTATCAAAATTCTCACCCTCTGTAAATTCTGGAAGAAATTTACTGACCTTTGTTGCTTCTGGGGTTTGGTTACTCCCTTCCCCATTAATTCCATGACCCCAGCGAAGAGTCAGCATCTCCTTTTCATGTTGCCTCTGCCTCTCATTTTCTTCATCTTCCAGACATCTCAGTCTCTCTGCTGATTCTAATGCCGTCTGTTTTTCCTTTTCCTCAGCCTCCAAATGCTGCAGTCTCTCTGTTGATTCCAGTGCTAACCGTTTGGCCTCCAGTTCAAGTATCTCTAACTCCAGACAGATTTTTAAGTCCTCTGTAGAAAGGTTGAACTATTAATTTTCTGAGAGTTGTACTTCCCCAAGGTCAGTGTAGTTGCCCTTCTGGTTGCTGGTCTGTGATGGCAGCGATGACCAAAGCTGCAATCATTTCTGTTTTAGTCAGGTTGGCATGCACTAGTCCTTTGGCTTGGCACATCTCAGCCAAGTGGATCCTTGTCAGCTTGCCATACTCCTCTGCTGACATCCTTGCCTGCTCTCCCTGACTAACTAAGCTAACAAAAATAAATAAAACTGTTGTAATGTGAAACTCTGAATGTTCATTGTGTGGCTGATTGAGAGTACAAACACCTTCCTTAGTGGCCATTGTTTACAGGCTACAGGAATTCAATATTCACACCACTGAATCCCAATATGTAGATATTCCACCACTGCCAACAAATATATGTGATGCCCCACCTCTGGCCTAGTAATCAAGGAGCTTCAATCCTCACCCACTAGTACCAGTGGGGGATGTACACTGGGAGGATGACAGGTACACACAGTATTTCCAGATGCAGCTCACCGCATCAAGTGCAATTTTCCTTAAGAGTACTCAGAGACCCCAGTCAGTCCAGGACTGGTTTCTCCAGATCCTCAATGAGACTCCCCACTGGCACAGATGTAGAGTTGAGATCTCAGCTGACTGGCCAAGCCAAGACCTTCAACACACACTGTCCAACCAGTGTTTTCTGTTCCTGCCCATGTACCTCACACACACACACACCTGGAGATTTGTTTTACACACACACACACACACACACACACACACACACACACACACACACACACACCCCTATCTGGGAAAGACTAGCACAGGTTTGCTAGCTATGCCCCTTTCTGCCTAGACTATAAGGTAGTTATTAGTGCCAACAAACCACCTCTTTATCAGCTACTTTAAGCCCCTTAAAGGGTATCCAATCTTGCTGTGTAATGTTACTATCAATACAAATGGTAGTTTGACCAACAGCAAGGCTATTAGGAGTGGCCTACACAATGTCACCAAATAAATATCCAAGTACTCTCAGAATTTAAATGTCTCACAAATATCAGCCACAATGAAAGGGTTAAATATATTTAATAAATGATAAAAGAACAAGAAAATACTCAGTATATACTTGGTTACATCAGAGTCCGAAATCACAGGAAGTATTTAAAACAACATTGCAGGACAGTCTCAAATAAAGAAAAACATCTAAGCTAAGTTTGCAATATTTCTGACTGTATCTAAGAGAAGTACTGTACCCTAATAACTTCAGAGCATCAAGGCAAATGTGGCGAGTGGATCTTGATGTTGTCAGGTCAAAGACAAATACAGAATACTCTCTCCCACTGAGAGACTTCCCAAATTAATATCTTAAATATTGCTGGGATAGCTTGCAGAATTGCAACTCTATCCCAGGTAAATCCCCCACTGCTAAAAGCTAGCAGTATTTAGCCTCCACCTGTGAGTACACACAGACCTCAGATCTTTTGGCAAATGGTAAAAGTCATAAAATGTACATTCCTCCACGTTTAAAGAAATACAAAAAACAGTCTCTGGTACAGACATGGTCTCCTGCTGCACTGAAACTGAAAGATAACATTTTTTATAGCCCAGCCGTAAAGTAATTTAATTACAACTATTTTTCTTAAGTTTTGCAAGTTAACCTTCTGTGTTCCAGTTTCCTCTATTAAAATATATACATTTAAACCGTTATAATAGTGTATATACATTTCTGTTTTTTTCCAGTAGGGTACACTGTAGATATATCTTTAAACTCACTACTTTACATACCCTTTTCAACACACATCTGTACAAACTTAGTTTGATATACACAACATGCAGTTCTAATACAGTTGTAACACAAACACCTTGTATATAAATCATGTTGATATTCACAAATTATGTATAATTATTTAGAAAATTTCAAATGGCTCGGCTTATACAGTATCTCCTTTCATAACAAGGTATACAGTGATACGTTGGTTTCCCTGGAGTGACTAGATATGACATTTAGAATTACAGGGACTGTAGATTATGCTTTCCTATACACTTTGGTCAAAGCTTAAATTCTTACCACTGTTCCTAGATTTGTAGTAATGATGGAATTTTTGTGACCTGACTTTTTTTTTTTGAAAATATGTGGCTTTTTAACAAGTGTCATGATATTTCACATAAAGTTGAGATATTTAGTACTACACCAGGTTTGTATTTTCAGTCCACCTTATGTTACCTAGTTTGCAGTTACCAGCATATCCGGTTAGTCACAGCCTAATTCTCACTATTATATCCAAGAATAAAAACCTTGAAAGTGACAGCTCCAGTACAATGTCATGTGGGACACCGCTTATAGCCCTTTTGGAACAGACAGGTAATACTGTACCCGAGATGTGTCCTGTTGCTTTAACTGATGATATACCCATTGAATTACTGGTGGATTAATATATAATGCTGTTAATTTTTCAGTTGCTCCTTTATGTGCGATACTGCTAAATACATTAGCAAGGTTAGAGTAAGTATGCAGTTTCAGTCCTTCATTAAATGCTGCTTCTGTTACCACTTAAGAAACCCATAGGATTCAAAAGGCAAGATTCCCTATAAACAAATCCGTACTGTTCCATATTTGACAAAAATAGGCCTTACAGTATTTTATATAAGTTCCTCCTTGATTTTCTCTGATTTTCTATAAAGTACTGATCAGGTTGATGGATTTAAATTTGTTTGGATATGGCCTGATCCCCTTTGTGAATTAATACCATTATGGCCTGTTGTCATAGGTCAGTGACATATCTGCATGCTAATATTTTAATTAACATGCACCATAGGGGGCTAGTAAGATTTTCTTTGATTCTCTTTAGGAAACCACTGGCTAGGGTGTCTGATTCCATAGAATGCAAGGTTATAATTTTACTTGTGAAAGTTTTTTTGTTTGTAGATCTACAAAGGATGTGTCTCCTTGTTTTGAGTACTTTGGTTGTTTTTCTTTGCTTACTAAGACGTTTGTACAATTTTTTTCTGCGAGTATGTTCACTATGTCCAGTGGATCAGTGATCACTTGATTGCTGTTGGTAACATGTTGCATTCACAATCTTTCCTTTTGACTTTTCTGATTTAAGTAAAGAATACTTTATTATTAGTTTCAACCTTTAAGATTGTACTGCACTGTTTCGGTTCTTTATTCATTTTGGATTTTGGTCATAACTTCAGGGATCTGTCACAGGCAGAATCCTTTATCTGGCCTGAGTTTCAGATGTCTTTTTCCCCTCCCCTCATGCTGACCTCATGTGCTCCCCAACATCTCCACATTGTGGTATAAAGGACAACATAGGATCAGCCATCTTCAGGTCTTTCTTTCCATATGGGTTTATTACAGTTATTACAGGTTGTCAGGCCAGGCCTACTGCAGAAACCAACAAAGTTACCACAATAGTATTTCATTCCATTATTGCATGTGTTTGTAGTGGCTTTTTTGAATAACCTTGTGTAGTTTTACTTTACAATAGCTTCTGCTGAGTCTGGATGCTCTCTTTCACAGGCCTTGGGATGCTGGCAAATCAAGGAAGGTGTGCACATAGGCAGTGTAATTTCAAGGATAGGCATAGTAAATGTATTTATTGTTTAGGCCATGACCATGACATTGCATCATGCAACATTTGTAAAGATTTCAGACCTGAGACTTGAAAGGCCAAAACACACACTGTGCTTGAGCATCTAAATAGAAAAAAAATTGTCATTTTTATTCATCATTCGTCTGTGGTGTCTGATAGTGGCTGCTCACAAACCTCACAGAGGAAGTCTCATTTAATGCATGAGAAGGCAGAGGATGCCCCAGGACCTTGAACCATGGATGTCATTACTAAGGATAAATTCACAGGCCCAGTCATCCAAAAAATCAGGCTATTGACAAAGTCCTCATGAGGCTGTTATGTCCTCCCAGAGTGAGCCCAAGGCAGACTTTTCTGATTCAGACTATTTCACATTGCCAATAGGGAAATACCTCCTCATTAGGAAGGTGGACGACTGACAACCAGTTGTGATTGTGGATGAAAAAGAAGTTATGTACTTACTACAACATTCCATCTGTGTTGTCCATTTTCATTCTTCCTCAACTAATGGTTTCGGAAAGCACTGCTATACATTACTAAAGCAAACTCTCTCAGATGCCAGGTGCACAGACGCTGCCTCTAAAGGGACCGGATGGATTTTACAGGACACAGAGATTGCATTCTTTTTTATGCAAAAATGTATTGGCAGATCCAAAGAACCTGTTACTGGAAGCAACCAAAGGAGCTAAGTTGCTTACAGGTTGAAATGCCTTGCCTAATGACAAGGATTTTTAGTTACCGGACAGTTATGGCAAGAAGACCTACACTAAAGCCATTCTGTTCTTTAGATCACTGAATTGCCAGACTCATATCTTTGAATTCCAGTAACATATGCTTAAAACATATAGTGGAATTGGATTTGGACAGGGAAGTCTAAAGCCTCCTTAACTCTTCTCATTCAGATGTCCTTACAGCTGTGAAGATACAGCAGTAAGTGTGTCTGTAATGTAGTGTATGCAGCTTCCAGAGCTGCTGCCACTTGCACAGTTTTAGAGAGGAACTCTTGGCTTCACACTCCAGCATTAGCTGAAAATATTGAAATTAAATTTTCTTAAACTCCCCAAAGGTTCCAGAATTTGTACGTTTCTGGATGTCTCACCAGAAATGGATCCTTTGAACATTGAACTGTGTGGCCTTTTCACTAAGATGGGCATTGATTTGTTGAATATACTGGTGTAATTTTGACAAACGCAGTGTAGCTGTCTGCAAAGATTAATAGGATAAACTAATGAACATTCAGCCTTTTCTATACACGTTAATGTGTATGAAACCATGTTTTTAGGCTAGATCAACATTTGAAGACCATCATGAAAAAAAAAAAGAATGATGCGTTAGCTTACTGCAAGAGTTTGGCTTATCCTAAACCAGAAATGTTTACCAGTTCAAAAAATAATAAATACTCAAAGCATGGTAACTAAAAATGAAGTCGGTGTTAGTTGTTCCAGTGTGTTTTAGAACCACAATTACATAAGATGTTCAGTGAAAACAGCCAGTCAACAACAAAGCAGTATTATGGCATATCCAATGGGGCCACCACTGTCGACAAATGAAGATGATCATCAGACAAAATTATGGCTGTTGCAGGCAGAGAGCAAACTGCCGTTGGAGGAATTAAGAATGGTGAATTTTAACTCAAGTTCCAGGAATTTATATTTTACTCAAATATCAGCCTTTTCAAGGAGGTTGTCATTTAAACTAGCTACTTAGGTCAGTTTGGTCAATACCCTTGCTGAATTGAGGCTTTATTCATGAAGGCTGAACTTGCAGTATTATGACATGTGCCAGATGGTCCGTTTCTGGGCTTGAGAGAGAAATGTACATTTAATCCACATTTGTTGTCAAAAGTGATAACGTATTTGCAGGTATTTGAATTAGAAATCAAACTTATTGGTTAAACCTCCCATTACTAGATCTTTGAACTTAATTTCTGGGAAAAGGTTTCTCAAGTATAGAAAAATGAGTGATTTATGTTTTATGAAAGTTGATAAAAGGGATTGGATTAGTAGTGATCAAAGTGCAGTAAATAAATGCATGGGTTACTTAGTGACATTGTTTATTTTATAAAAAGGGGGCATTATATGATATTTTGAAATCCTACAAAGCAGTAGATCACACCTTATTGGATTCATTAATAGATTACATTGACATTAGTTTATGTAACTTAGCTGTTCCCAAACCAAAAAGTGTTTTGTTTTGGTACTCTGAAAATCAAAAACAATGAGTAAAAAAGGTCTCACATAAAAAACAATTGGTTAAAAAACACAAAATTAGACTTTCCACTGTGTGATACCTTAAACCTCTTGTATCAGAGGCAACATGGGATGTATGCAAATTTCCCTTTAAGGATATCAGGTGTTTCAGCTAGGCAATTCTGAATGTCCGTGACTTTTTATTTTAAGTCTATTTATGGACAATTTCAGGCCAATAAAGTCTAGCTTTGCTAGATTTTTCTTTTTTGTGTATTTTAACCAATTGTTCTTTTTCTGTGTGACCTTTTTACTCATTGTTTTAGTTTGTTAGTTGAAATATTTTGCAGTCACTCTGTTTACGGATATCAGTTCGGTATGACAACCCTGTTGCCATATGTTAGCCAAACATTCCACTTATGCTGTGCTGATGATGCCATAAGAAGGCAGAAACATGCATGCCCACAGCTAGTAGGGTTTGGCGTTATTGGCCTGAACACAGCTAGTGGGGTTTGGCTTTATTGGCCTAAAATTGTCCATTTTGAGTGCCAACATTTCAGTATAGAGCATTTTTTTACACGCAACTGCATTTAGTGTATGTCAGAAGATTGGTCAGTTGCACGGCAATAGGACTGGTGGTTCAACCTCTGTTCTGGCTAGCCAGCTTTAGAGACTAGCAAGCACATAATCTTGTCCCTCTATACCTGTGAAACCATAAATATGGTGATTTCATTGTTTTGTACCCTAAATATCTGGTTTCTTCCTCATAAATGGTATCATTCAGAAACTAGGTAAATACATACTACTTTGACACCAACATCAGTTTACACAACAGTGACTGGAATGATTTTATTCTGTTTTGCAGTCTGTTACAGCATCCCTAATTTCTTCCAAAGTAGGATATCATGTTGTTAAATATTTTTATGTTGGAAACTTGGTACACTGAAAATTGTACAAAACCTTTTTTTTCTGTTTTAACATAGGTGAAATTAAGGTTTTCTAGCCATACCTTTCATTAAAGTTTCTCTCTCGAGTTTTTGTTTCTGATGCTTTAAGCTGTTGAAAGCTTCCCTTATTTTTCCCATGGGAGCTCCTACATTTTAGTTTACCTTGCACATGTACTGGCACTCCTCTGTAGGCTTTTTTTCACTTTAACTGTAATTTAGGTTTGCAGTGAGAGTTTTATTAAAATGCAGTTATATATTTGACAGTGTCTTAGGGATTCGCTGAGGAATTTGTGCAATAATAAATGTTTTGCTTGTTCATAGGTTTGGTACTAGGCTATCAGCCCTAGGGCCTACACAAACCTAGCCATAACAATTCCCTGGCTATTACTTCCCTGGTCCCCTGTCTAACAGGGTGATTGACGTGATCCTCTGGGTGAATTTCCTATCTCCCATCCATTTTTTAGACGGTCAGCATAGGGCATCTGCTTTAGGCTTGTGATTCTTTTAGTGAGTTATTTCTGTGGCCTTTCCAGTTGCTGTAGATGTCTTGTGAGATACATACCAAACTGGGCGTTTTACTCTATAATGGGTCTAATGAGGGATGAGTACAGTGGGACAATGACCTCCTTTTTTCTGGATGAAAAGCCCTTAATGATGTGGTGTGCCACGTAGAAGGATTTCCTGACTGTTGTGGTGATGGGGTTATCGAAAGTGAGACCACTGTCCACTTGTGTCCGGAAGTCCCTTATCACACTTTCGGTGTTTAGTGTACTGCCATTTATGTGGTAATTCATGAGTGCATGTTTTTTCCCCAAAGGGGATAACTATACATTTCTTGGCATTGAGCTTGAGCCCATGGCACTGGCACCAAGCATCTGTTTCTGTAAGGCCCTTTTGTAGAATATCCACATAATTTGGGGATTCGGTAATGGGCTCCCGGTTTGCAGTCATCTGCAAACTTTGTTAGCCAGAGTCCCTTAGTGCTTGCCTGTACTTGTCAAGCAAGAGCGGTCCCAGGGCTGAACCCTGAGGTACTCAGCTTGTTACTTGTCTGGAGCTGGATTTTGAGTCAGCTACTTTTACAGTGTGGGTTCTGTCAGTAAGCCAGTTGGCAACCCATCGAGTGATGTAGGGATTAATGCCCAGCTTAGTAAGTTTATCTATGATTCCAGAGTAGGGGATGGTGTTGAAAGCCTTGGCGAGGTCCAGATAACCTGTGTGGACTGCCTTGCCCTCATCTACAGCTCTGGATACTGATTCGAAGAAGTCAGTCTGGTTGAGGAGACAAGATCGGCCCTTTACAAAACCAAACTGGGTGGGGTCCAGTGTTTGAAGGTGACCAATGTCTTTATAAGTTCCATGATCATGCTTTCCATGGCTTTGCAGATCAGGCTTGTTAGACTGATGGTACGATAGTTCCCAGGTCTAAGGTGGATCCCCCCCTTGTGGAGTGGGATAACTGTAGCTGTGTACCACTCACTGAGCATGAAGCCAGAGGTGAGGCTATAATTAAACATTTATTTATTTATTTATTTATTTCCAGTTTGATAACCGGGGAAGTCCACTGGGCCCGAAAGCCCGTTTTCAGTGGAGGCCCGGGGAGAAAAGCTCCACGATAATACATTACACACAAAAAAACAGCAGAAAAAATCTAAACTAATACTTACACACAAAAACACACTCTGTTCTAATAGCATAATACTTTAACAATTTCCAAACAAGAATGAGGTGCAATGGGCACTATACATAAGAAAAAGATATATTAGTGCAAGTGTGATGTTAGTAAGTAGGAAAGGAAAGCAAATTATAGATAGAGTTTGAATGCAAGAGCATGGATGCATGGGAGAAAAAGAAGAAGCAAAGAAATTAAAGGAGAGGTGTTAGAAGAGGATAGAAAAGAACAGAAAACTAATGTTCAAATTGTGGTTGAGTCCAGGAGACCACCTACAGAAAAAGGCAAAAGAGTTAAGGTGAGAGTGAGCATAGCACTTGAAGGAAGGTAAAAGGGTTTAATCAGGGAGGAAGGAGGAGATAATGAAGAAGGGAGGGAGCTAGGGAGAGACAGAAGAAGGGGAACCAGGGGGGGTGGGATGGAACTAGGATAAATTGAGATCTAGGTAGGAAGTATACAATTACATTTCCAATTTTGGAAGAGGTGAGAATGAAGAAGAGATTTAAAGTGTTCATAGCTTGTAGTGGCTCTTAGAAGGGAAGGAAGTGAGTTCCATTTTTTTGCTGTAGTATAGGAAAGTAGGAGCTGGCCAGGGGGTCGTTTGGGTTTGTAAACTGAAATAAGATTTTGGTGGCTAGATCTTAGGGCCTTGGAGGATTGTATATGGTGAAGGTATTAGATAATGCTGGGCAAGCAGTAGGTTTAAAGATTAGTTTGTGTGCAGTAGTAAGTTGGAGGAAATTGAGTTGATTAGGGAGTTCTAACCATTGGAGACTACGGAGGCAGATGCAGTGGTGTGTAGAATGAGTGGAGTTAGTAGCAATTTGGCAATTTTATAGTAGCAGCTTCGAGTTTCTTGGGAGATAGAAGAGGAGAGATTGGATAGAAGAGGAGCACCATACAGTAGAGAAGGGAGAAGGAAGGTAGTGGCGAGAGTTTGTCTTGAAGATGGAGTAAGAAAGTTTGCATTTCTATAAAGCATACCGAGCTTCTGATGAGTTTTCTTTATGTTTAGTTGAATATGATTGTTAAATTTCAGGTGTTCATCAATGGTTACTCCGAGTAATTTAGCACTACTAACAACTTCTATAGAGGACTGGGAGGCTGGAAATTATGAAGGATGACTTATCAGGAGTCAGAGCTTTTGAGGGGAGAAGAGAATGATGTGGGATTTTTGCATTGAGGAGAGATGATTTTGAAGCATCCAATTTTCTATGGTTGTGAAGGCCAATTGGGTTTTGGCTTGGAGCTCGGGAAGGTTAGGCGCAGAGCAGATAATAGTGGAGTCATCTGCGTATTGGACTATTTGAGCAAGAGGAATACAAGAGGGGAGAACATGGATAAAATGTTAAAGAGCAGAGGCCGAGAATAGAACCCTGAGGGACTCCGGTAGGGGTAGGTAGGAATTTTGAGGTACCAGTATTCCATTTCACAGCTTGGGATCTATCAAAGAGATAACTTCTGAACCAAGAAAGGAGTTGTGGGAGAGGTTGAGGTTAGAGAGGTGGTTGAGAAGGAGAGTGTGGGATATAGTGTGAAGGCCTTAGAAAGGTCAAGAAGAACAGTGGAGACAATTTTTCCAGAGTCACGGGCTTGGTTGACAATTTCTAGGAAGGAATGAAGAGCGGTTATGGTACTGTGGCCAGGCGAAACCCATGTTGTGTAGGAGTGAGGAGATGGTTATCGAGAAGGTAGGGCATGAGTTGCGGTGTATGCATTTTCAAGAATTTTGAAATTGGGGAAAGAATTGCTATTGGGCGGAAGTTAGAGATGGTGTTATTTTGCCTCCTTTATGGAGGGGCAGAATGTGGGCAGCTCTCCAAAGTTTGGGAACATAAGATTCTTGGATGGATCTATTGATGAGAATGCTGATAGGTATGGCGATGCCATTTGCTGCGACTTGAGAAAGAGTGATGGAATGTTGTCAGGGCATTGGAGCATGGTTTGAGTTTGAGAAGAAGTTGTTTGATGCTGGTGGTAGACACAGGATGTAGAATGAAAGTGGGAGGAGGGTTATGAGAGTTGGAGTGAGGGATGGGTGCGGAAGGATGCCTTAGGTTAGGGGTAGGGGTGGAAGAGGAGAAGGATTTAGTCAGTTCAGCTATTGAGCCAGTAAAAAATGAGTTAAAGAGAGTTGCTATTTCAGTGTCAGTCTTATTATTGTCTGGACAGGGATTGGATTTTGTACCTGGGTGTAAGAGTGAATGGATGGAATTCCAGAATTTTTTGGGATTATTTGTGAGGGAGGACTGAAGTTTGCTGTAGTAAGATTTCTTATCTTTTATAATAAGTTTTTTAGCAAGATTGCGGAGTTGCTTAAATTGCAGTAAAGAGGCTGAGTTTTTATTTTTGTTGTATAGTTTCCATGTTTTGTCCCTTTGTCGCATTAGAGTTTTAGTGTGTTTAGTTAGCCAAGGGGCAGAGTTGAACTTTATCCTTTTTGTACGGGGAGGGGCTTGGGAATCTAGGATTTTAAGGAAGGTAGTATTGAAGAGTTCTAGGGCTTCATCTAGGGGAAGAGTGTTTAGTGAATCCCAGTTTGTTAGTCGAAGGGTTTCTGAAAATACTGAAGGATTAAAATTAGTTAGGTTGCGAGAGTAGGCATATTGTTGTTGGTGTGGGAGCTGTTGGGTTTTCGGTTAATAAAGGCTGGGAGATGATCACTTAATGAGTCTGGTAAGGTACCCGAGTTGGAGATATTGTTAGGGTGGCTGACTAGAATCCAGTCCAAGATGGACCCTGGAGGGTTGGTTTTGTTAGGTCTGGTAATGTTGTTTATTAGTTGAGTAAAATTATAAAGATTGATAGACTGAAGGGAGTATTGTTATTAATATTTTCCAATCAATATTTACATCACCTAGAATGAAAGTTTCCTGTTTAATATTGTTTGAGGCCCAACAGAGAATATTCTCTAGGGTGGAGGAGTTGTCTCCAGGAGGGATATAGATGGTTATAATACAGATACTTTTGAAGTTGTTTATTTTGAGGATTCCTATGACTAGTTCTGCATTATTAAAGTTGGGAATGGTATTTTGGTATGGGGTAAGATTTAGCAGGCAGTTGTAGACTAAGGCTACACCACCACCTTTTGTTTTGGCGATCGGACCTGAGTGCTTGGTAGCCAGGTGGTAAAATTTCAGAGTTACTAGTTTGAGGTTTTAACCAGGTTTCTGTTACTGCTACAATGTCAGGTTCATTTATATTTAGCCAGGCATGAAAGTTTGTTATTTTGTTATTAATACTCTGGGTATTAATGGTAATAAATGTAAGGTATTTATTATTGTGCCTATTTGTGGGGGTAGTGGGAGAGAGAATGTTAGTTGGTGTTGGCCCAGGGTTAGGATGGACATCTCCTGCGAGAGCAAGACAAGAGGAGGAGTAGAGGAGTTGAAACCTAGAAATGTGGAGTGAAGTAAAAGGGAGATGTAATTTACATTTGAAAGTGGGAGATTTTTTGTAGAGTGTATGGTGTTTTAGTTTAAAGTAATGAAATGGATTTGGATGAAGGAGGGAGGGGGATATAAAAAAAAAAATGGAGGGATGAAGGATGTGGAAGGGAGATAGTGGATGATGAGTGGGGTGAAAAAGAGGTGGGTAGTGTGGTATTGGAATAAGAAGATGCATTATACAGAATGGTAAGAATGAAAAGACATGTAAATGGGGTGAGATAGTGTGAAAGAGTCATGGAGGAGTAGTGTAGGATAGATATTGGAAGATAGGGTAGTGGTAGGCTATGGAGTATAGAGATATAAGGAGGGATATATGAGAAAGAGCAGTTGGGAAAGGGGAGTGAGAGGGGAGGGGCGGATTAAAGAGAAATCTGTAGGAGGGGAGGAGCAGAGTGATGGGATAGGCAGAGTGGTATAGGGAGGGGCTAGGAGGGACTATAAATGTAGATGCACTGGGGGTGGGTGGGATTTGGGGGTAGGGTAGGGGAGGCGGAGTGAGCCCAAGACGGAGCGGGAAGAGCTGGCACAGAAGGAGAGAGGCCAGGAAAAAACTATCAGTGGAGAGCTTGGATATAGGAGGAAAGAAAAGGGCCTTACCAGTAGTGATAGTAGACAGAGAAGTGTAGGATAAACTTATCTTCTGGGGGGGGGGCTGGCAATGCAGCAAGGTAGGAGAGTAGGACAGCAGAGGTCCAGGAAGGCAAGGGAAGATCAAGAATCTATCGTTGGAGTAGGGAAAGCAACAGGTAAGTACAGGGGACAGTGATGTAGTATGAAAGAGAGGACTATAGTGGATTAAGAGAGTAAAGTAAGAAATAGGGCTTTACAGATTAAAGGGAAGAAGATAAAGAAGGAATAGAGTATAAGGCAGTAATTAGATTAATAGGGAGAGGACGCCATCTAGTGGCCAGGTGCTGGGATGCAACTAAGGTCCACAGAGGCTGTTGAAGGGGTAGAATAACTGAGTGGAGGAGGATGAGGATAGTGTAGGTAAGTGGAGCTAGTAGAAGAGGAAGGGTGGTTGTACAAAACAGAAGAGGAAGGGCTGACTGCTGGCTTCTTGGCAGGGAAGCGTTCAGAACACCTAGTGGGGCTAAAATAACTACAGAACAGTAGGTTTAGCAGATGGTGCACATACTTCCTTGGTTTCTTCAAGGGAGGCTTGTTTCTAGTCCAAATAGGGGGAGAGAGCAGCACAGTTTGTTGAGTTGCTTGGCGGACTGAATAAGCTGGGAAGGCTTGAGATGTAGGTCTGGAAGTCCACACAGGTGTATCCAAATAGGGAGAGCAGGGGCTAAAGCTGCAGACAGGAGAGAAATGGAGGTTTAGTAATATGGAGACACAAAATTAATAGCTGTTATATGGTTCCGGTGATGCAGAGATCAACAAAAGAGTGCAGAGTTTGAGAATTAAGCAAGAGGTCAGTATCTGCTAAAAAAAAGCAATTACAATGTACAGAGGTTACACAGTTATCCAAATAGCTTTTATACAAAAAGGAGTAAACCTGAAATTGAGTGTATATCTACAATATATTGGTATGGTAAAATAAATTGCTTAAACTAAGATAAATAAGTCCTGCTATATAGGCTATGTAGATAAATAAATAGATATAGCCTGCTATGTAGATAAATATGTCCTGCTATGTAGGCTATGTAGTATTACCTTGAATGAGAAAGACAGCAATTAGCCACAGCTAAGCGTTTATGTGCTTTTGTTCAGAGATGTGCGGCCAGTACATACAGGTAAAAGCATGAGTATAGTCAGTGTTTGTACAGTAAGGTAGCTAGTACACTTCAGAGCGTTGTCACAGTAATGTAGGTAACCCTCTATAAGTACGCGTGTTGTCAGCTAGTTATCTGCTAGAACAACATAAAATATCTTGAAGCACGCAGTGTAAAATACATTTGTAGAAAGACAATTTGATATCCCCTACTGTAAGACGGTTACTAGGTAGTTAGTTTTCAGTATAGTGAAACACACTCCTCGGATGTACTATTCTAGGGCTTTTCGCTTATCTAATTGTTTTTAAAACAATGAGGAACAAGATAGCTTCACAATGTTGATGCCTTACAATCATTTCTAGTTCATGCCGTAGGACTAGCAAGAACGCGCCTGTAATGCGCGAAGTATATCTTAAACAGATTATGTCCAGACAGTAAAATAGCTTCGCAGTATTAGAATTCTACAAACATTTCCCAAGTCAGGCCGTATGACTAACAGGGACGTGCCTGTAATGCACAGGTATTTCAAAGACTCACTTAGTCAATTTAAGCAAAAAGAAGGGCATCGAGTGGTTCATACAAGTATTAAAGCATTCTCAACAGGAAAAAATATAGAATGAATAGTCTTATATCAAATGGTCCCACGTGTAAACAAATGCAAAGGACTTCATATGGTATGCAGTCAAATCATAAACAATGCAAAATACAAATACGTGGAAAAGCCTTGCGATTCAACAAAGCAAGCGACCAGTCTGAAACCTGCTCATAACATTAGACTGTTCCCCAGGAACGATAGAGCGTGGTCACTTAGCATATACAGGGACAAACAAAGCTAAGATGTTACCACTAAAATCCCGTACTGGGCTGCATACAATTGAGCGTGCCCTGGAGAGCGCGCCAAATATTAAATAAAAACAGCAGATAATTACACTGAAGTTCTACTTACTGTTCCGACGCTGAAGCCAGAGGAGCACAGCAGCCAAAAAGTTTTAAAAGATGGCGCCAGAGGATTTGGGAAGTATAAGAAACCTCTGGGAGGGTGTTGTGGGAAGAGAGGGGAGGGGCTAAGATAACAGGTTAATAGGTAGGGACGAGAAGAGATGAGATTCTGCGATGTATGAAGGGGGTGGGCAAGCTGGAAGTAAGTGAGTGGGGGAGAGACAGAAGTATAGAGAAGAAAAGAAGCTATGAAGTGAAGTTAGGTAGAGGAGGGTATGGGGGTCTCTGATTATAGGGTAGAGTAATTTAGTGAGTAAAGAGCAGAGCAAGATGTAGGAATGTGGAAGATCAGCGAAGCAGACAGATAAGGGGTGTAGTGGGAGAGAGAGAGAGGAGCAATGCAGCAAGGTAGGAATGTGGAAGATCAGCGAAGCAGACAGATAAGGGGTGTAGTGGGAGAGAGAGAGAAGAGCAATGCAGCAAGGTAGGAGAGTAGGACAGCAGAGGTCCAGGAAGGCAAGGGAAGATCAAGAATCTATCGTTGGAGTAGGGAAAGTAACAGGTAAGTACAGGGGACCACATGACTTGTGGTTGAGTGGGTGATTTTATTATTAACAGTAGGAATATATAACTAATCTGTTTTTGGAATTGTGTTGTGCAAGCTTTGTCTTGAATGAGAGAATCTTTAATTTTGTTTACAGTTGGTGCATCATTATATGACATCAAATGTGGATGCAGTGTCTAAAACTGCTGCAGCAGGGTCTGCCATCAGCAGGACATGTGTGAATGATTCAGGCCCTGATATTCTATATCCTGGTGCAGGTCCTTAATTCTACTTTAGACAAGGAGATATTGTTTGGTGCCCAGTGTCAAGATTCTTTTAGCAGGTGAAGACGGGACTCTGTCAAGAAATGGTTCCACACCCCCCTCCCACCCCACACTATTCCCAAGTATAGCAGGAGTTTGCCATACTATGCAGTGACATTACTATCAAAGGCA